>NC_138031.1:66529910-66798389 GCF_964106645.2 Podarcis pityusensis
ACAAGAAGTTGTTACCAAGGTTTTTATTTCAATATTCACAGAGGGAGACGTATGCTTCCGTCTGTCATGGTCCGGTTCACGGATGATCAAAGTCCCGGCAGGGGACGTCAGACCGGGCAAGATGGCAGGGTGGGAGCAGGAACGGGGGGTCCAAAAGCCAGGAACCCAAGAGTCCGAGGGTCAGAGAGCTGGGAGTCAAGAAGCCAAGGATCCAAGGGTCAGGAAGCAAGGAGTCAAGAAATCATGGGTCCGAGGATCAAGCAGCAGGGAGTCAAGAAGCCGAGGTTCAAGGATCAAGAGTCAAGGAGTCAAACACAGCAAAACAGGGAACATGTTGCTGTGGCAAAGAGCCGAAGGGAAATGCTGACCTTATATCTCTTCCCAGCTCTTGCCACCAGGTGCTGTGAGTTACCAATCAGCCTCACCTGTGGGGCCGCACCTTGCCTCTTCAGAACAAACTTAGGAAGGCCCCAGTCCTGCAAAGTCCTATTGGTCACAGGGCCTGGCTCCTGCACGCACACCTGACACCATCTATTGGATAATGGCGTTGCTCCAAGTAAAGTCCCACCCCCTCCATCTCTCCTGTTATACGTCATCTCTACAGTGGCTGATCTGTGCTTTCTGCCACTGAGCTTTCAGTTCTCCTACTCTCAATGCCCACATGGACCTGGGAGGGGGGGGGTCTGGCATGCTTTCCAAGGACACTGTTTCTGTCAGCTGTCTCTCCCCTGGTGCTTCTTCTTCTTCTTCCTACTCCTCCCCCAATATTTCCCAGCTTCTCCCCTCTGCAGCCTCGGAACTGTGACCTTCTGCAAACCACTGTTCTAAATCTATACCATCTCCCTCTTTTCTGGGAAGTGCAGGAGGGAGGGCGGTCTCCACCATTCCTCCTCAGTCCAGTCCATGACACACAGATTGACTAATCCAGATGTCCTTGCTGGATCAGGCCAGTGACCTATGTCTTCCAACATCCTGTTCACAAAGTGGCCAACCAGATGCTGGACATGAGTGCACCAATAGTCTGCTCACCTCCGATTCCCGGTGACTGCCATTCATGATGCCTCTGACAGCGTAGCCTGGAGTCCATTGGCTTTTCAGATCCTGAAACTGGAGCTCTGACAAAGCACTTTTTACTGGGTAAACCAATAAAATGTTGGCTTGAAACTTACTTCTGAGTAGACACACATTGCCCTGTTTGTAGCTCTGGTTCAAGCAGTTCCCACTCAAGTTAATAAATCGGAACATTCAGTGAAGCCTTTAAAGTAGCCTGAGCAATTGCTGATGAGTGTTCACATTTTACTGAAGATGCATATTGCACTGCTCAGATGTGATCCAAGTTATTTTTCGAAGCTTGCTGTCAAGTGTGTGGCTAAAATTTGATGCTTATTTAATGTGAGCTAAAACTGATGTTGACGCCAATGTGCGGACACAACGTACCCATGTTCTGTGTATGCGTGTTATTCCAGAACAGTATTTAATGTTCCGCAGCATAGCATCTACGAGTACACTTCTTTTCTTTTCTTTTCTTTTCTTTTCTTTTCTTTTCTTTTCTAAGAAGAAAAAAATGTTCAGTCCTCTTGCTGTGAGAAGGGTGAGAATCTATAAAAAGTCATTCTTTTCCTCAAAGGGGCAATTCTCTAGTTAACATAATCCTGGCTGGCTCCGGAACAGAAAAAATATTAATAAAGGTCTTTATTATGATTTCTTAATTATTTTAAGGTATGAGAAGGGGAGATCTTGCTTATTGCGTTCCACTTCTGGAAGTGTTACATTTTCGGGACACCTGTCAGCATTCAACCCAGTAAATGGTCCATAATGACTCCCAAGATAACCAAGCAAAGTCCAGCTGCAGAACTGGGTTGTCGTGAAATGGGAACAGCTGTTTGGCTGTCAGAATTGGAACTGGACTGTGAATGTGCTGGGACTGTAAAGAGGAATTAGTTTTCCAAAAGGAAAAGCCCCAAAACCTGTTACGAATAAAAATATTTATTTTTTTGCAATATTAACAAAATAAAAGACTTTCAGTGTATTTTTAATTTCAAGGCCAAGCATAATGGTGTGCAGCTTTTAAACAGGTATTATTTTATGGGGAAAGGGCCATAATGAAAGCAAGTTGGTTCAAATGAATTTTCAGATATTCTTTCAAGAATATATATGCATATAACACCTTTTAGCTCCTATTGGACTGGAATAAAATCCTCTTTTCATTAATCAGATTTTTCTAGTCTTGGGGGAGCGATAATGGACAATAATAACAAGTTCATGTATAGTGTCTGCAACTCAGGGATAGCTAATTATTATTTTGGACTACAAATCCCATCATCCCTGGCTATTAGCCATGCTGGCTAGTTGGGGCTAATGGGAGTTGTAGCCTACAAGATCTGGAAGGCACCACCTTGCCCACCCCTGATGCAGCCTGTTCAAAGTTCACTTTCATGCATGACTTCTAAATGCAGATTGCAGCATAAAACACACTGTATTACGAATGAATATGGGAGCAAGCAACAGAACACAACATCTGTTCTCAATGACAAAACCAAAAATTCATACGCGATTACAAATCGTTGTTTGGATTTTCAAACGCAGAATGGTTGTGACATTTAGGTCCATGGAGTAATGGCAGGCTTCCAGTCTCCTGAATTGAAAGCGCCCCATGCGATTCAAAGTAATTAAAACCGATTTGGAAATCTGCACATAAAAAGTATCCAAATCAACATAGGCTTTAGAGAGGTCCAGAGAGAACTGATTTTGTCCCTATCCCACTTTTATCAATCCGTATTTGTCAAGAGCACCTATATTTGGTCTATGTTGGACCTTTTAGCTCTGCTCTGCATGCCAAAGGCACAGATCCCTTGGCTTTAAAAAAGTGTGTGTGTATGATGAGAGGGGAAAGGGAGAGTGTATGTTTGACCTAAGTTGATAATATTATGAGGTACAGTGGTACCTCGGGTTAAGAACTTAATTCGTTCTGGAGGTCTGTTCTTAACTTGAAACTGTTCTTAACCTGAGGTACCACTTTAGCTAATGGGGCCTCCCTCTGCCGCCGCATGATTTCTGTTCTCATCCTGAAGCAAAGTTCTTAACCCGAGATACTATTTCTGGGTTATTGGAGTCTGTAACCTGAAGCGTCTGTAACCCAAGGTAAAGGTAAAGGTACCCCTGACCATTAGGTCCAGTCACGGATGACTCTGGGGTTGCGCACTCATCACGCTCGATAGGCCGAAGGAGCCGGCGTTTGTCCACAGACAGCTTCCGGGTCATGTGGCTAGCATGACTAAGCCGCTTCTGGCAAACCAGAGCACACAGAAATGCCGTTTACCTTCCTGCCACAGCGGTACTTATTAATCTACTTCCACTGGTGTGCTTCCGAACTGCTAGGTTGGCAGGAGCAGGGACTGAACAACGGCAGCTCACCCCATTGCGGGGATTCGAACCGCCGACCTTCTGATCGGCAAGCCCTAGGCTCTGTGGTTTAGACCACAGCACCACCCGCGTCCCGTAACCCGAGGTACCATTGTATAAAAATGTAGTTAGCATGCAAGCAAAGGATGCCTAAGCAGAAGTAACTTGTGTTATAGATTTGGGAGTGGAAACCCCTTGAAATTAATAAATTGTAGGATTTTGATTATTTGGGATATGAAGGTAGAAATACAAGTTGCAGAGGAATTCCTGAGCTAGCCTGCGCAAAACAGCCTGGCTAAGCTAGGGCCATTAAGAAACAATACAGGGCCATGGAGAGCCATTGGCAATGTCCTCCCCCCCCTTGCCCTGTGAACAAAGACTGGGAGTTTGGAAGGTTGCCAGGGCAACTGAATGTGAGGTGACAGGAAAAGAGAGTATTGAGGAAGGGTTGCTGGGAAGAAGAAGAGGGAATGAAGACTGGCATCCATCTTGGACAGGTTGGCTGCAGGCTGGCTGGGAGACTCCAGGGCTTCAACTGCTGTTGGGTACAAGCCCCTCATGTTGCATCCTCATTGAGTGTTGACCAAGGTATTGGTCACACTGCTGTAAAACTCCACAAACAGCACCACCACCCTGCTTCAAAAAGGTCAAAGGTGTGTTGTTTATGTTTGGAGACTGAACATCCGTATGCCCCATTTGTGGTGTAGCCTAGATAAGCCCTGCGTGACTTTTCATAGAGCAATAAGCTTACCCATTAGATCACAGCATGGCTGGCGGAAGACGAGGAAATGTGAAAATTCAGAAATTAGGCACTGATTTGAAAAAAGCAGTTCCCCAAACTAGTTATCGCGGGACAAAGGAAGGGAAGTGCCCTGCTGGTCTTACAAACAGAGAATGAAGGAAATATTGCTCTACCTACACCCAAGAAAAATATTTATTCTCCTTTTTCACCGCACTTCAAAATACTCTAAGGGGGAATGGCCCATGAGGCCCCATTCAACAGGTTCAGTGGGGCCTTGCTCCCAAGGAAATGTGCCAGGGCCGTTTCCTGCAAATATCTTTCCCTGATCAAAAACCGCTACCTCTCATTGAACTCCTCAGCAGCCATCCCGACCCAAGCTAGAACAATCCCCACAAGAGGCCTGCGTTATCTGAGTGCCTTCGCGCATTGAGTGTTTTGATACTTTTTCACATGCCGGCTTTTCATTTTCCATTAGCATTGAGCTAAGCCTGGCAATGTGAATATTTGTCCTTCAAAAAATTCACAGTAATATATATATATATAAAGCTATGAAAAGGGGCCGCTAATGTATCCCAGTTGCAGGGCCATTGTCACACTCAGTGACATTATCCCCCCCCCCCCAAATCCAATTGCTCTATATCATATTTCTTAACTGGATGATGGCCTTATGCAATTATCTCTGCTGCGAAAGAAACATTTAAAAACCCCTTCATGGGCTTTCTATAAAGCATTTCTAATTTCCTTCTATTTCCTACTCCACTATTATTCTTCTCCCCATCCCCAGCTTTTCTTCCATTGGATGGATCCAGCGAAAGATCTCTAAAGAATTAATACTCAAATGTCAGAGACAGAGAGAAAGAGAAAATATTATATAGGAGCATTTCTTTCTTGCTTCTGTTTTTCTGCATTTGGAATATAATAATGAACAGAATTTCTATAGAAAATACGTTGTACTACATACCTATTTTTCTGTGCGTACTATCGAAAGGATAAAGAGCCATGGAAATGCGATTCTTCCTAACCTGTTCAATACCTCCGCTTGTATTAAACAAACACTCAGATAGCTCAAATGTCTTTAATAGCTGTAGGGCCAGGAGAAATGTGGCCTGCCTAGCAGGTAGTGGAGTCGGTAGAGGCAGGTGAAACTGCATGTGCAAAACTTCTTTCCACTGTGGAGGTTGTGAAAAGGGGGGAGGGTACCCTCTCAACCCCTGGTGCACTTAGTCGCTTGTGGAAGCTTGTGCCACAGGCTAAAAGTGCATGTGACACAGAGCTACAGAGTTCACTTTAGTGACTGCCTGCCATTGTTGAATAGCTTCCTGCTATGAAAGGCTTAAAGGTTTCTCTTTCTCCAGTAGGGACAGAACGGAGGCCCCATAACACTTCAAACATTCCTAGCTTCTGTTCCCTCCAAGTGTCCCAATTTTCTAGGGACAGTCCCAGAATTATGAAAGCCACCCCAGCTTCTGACTTGATCCCGGAATGTCCCTATTGTACCCTGCCAGTGCGGCCGTTGGCAAGCTCAGGGAGGAGGATGAGCCAGCGCTTGCCCTGAGCAAAGGCAGCTGTGGTGGCTGTGAGGGAGCATCTTGTTGCCTTTTTGTAGCCTCGACATGGCCACTGTCACCGGCCTCCTCCCTTGAACAGCTTGTAGCGGCTGCTGGAGAATGGAGGAAGAGAGCCACTGGGGCCCAGCCCTGCATGATGCTCTGGGTCTGAAGGGCAGGCAGAGGGCAAGGCTGCCCTGGACAGGAAGGGATTGGAGTGGAGCACAAGGAGTCTTGATTTAAAACAAACAAACAAACAAACAAACTTGGGATTAAGGGGTTTTCTCAGAACCGTGTGCTGTGTCCTGTTGGTGTTGTGGTGGCACTCACCTTTATTCTGATAGGAAATGCTCTGGAATCGAGGAAATAAAAATGGGGGGTGGGTTCCAGGAGGGTCAGTTGTGGGGAAGTGAGAAATGTCTCTATTTTCATCTGAGGAATGTTGGAAGGTATGGGCTTCCCCCATAGAATCCTGGGAAGTGTAGTTTGTTGAGGGTTCTGAGAGTTGTTCAGAGACCCCTAATTCCCCTTACAGCTAGGATTTCCAGTGTGGTTTAACAATCAATGCCTCTTCCCAGGGAACTCTGGGAAATTGAGCTTTTTGAGGGCGATTGGGGTCTTCTAATCACTCACTCATAATCAACTATGTTTCCCAAAGAATAGGAGGAGGGGAAGAGAGTCCAGTGTCCCGATGGGGGGCTGCATGCCTGTGTGGGTGTTATGTGCATGAAAGACTGCTTGGTGGCTATACAGTGGTACCTTGGGTTAAGTACTTAATTTGTTCTAGAGGTCCGTTCTTAACCTGAAACTGTTCTTAACCTGAGGTACCACTTTAGCTAATGGGGCCTCCCGCTGCTGCTGCACCACCGGAGCACGATTTCTGTTCTCATCCTGAAGCAAAGTTCTTAACCTGAGGTACTATTCCTGGGTTAGTGGAGTCTGTAACCTGAAGCGTCTGTAACCTGAAGTGTCTGTAACCCAAGGTACCACTGTACCCTCTTTTGACCCCATCCACTGCTGTCCTGCAGCCCACAGAGGACTGGCTAAGGGTGAATGCAGGTGATTAGCTGCTCCTGTTATACAAGAATACAAACTTAATGCTACCAACAAACACTCACTTCAGCTTCAGAGAAAATACTGTGGATTTTGAGACCTTGAGGAGATGTTCCCGGCTCCTTATTGATTCTTGCAGTGCAAAAGAATGAAGCACAAAATATTGTATCACATTTCAGGAGCAGCCCTTTAATTAGCCCACCGCTAATCATGTTGAAGGGGCTTTTTTATTTTGTTCTTGTTGTTTTAAGCCAAAGATTCCACAGCAAAGTTTGTCATTTGCTTTGCCCTGATGCAAGTAGTGGGAGAAGTTTTAAGAGATGTGGTTTCTTCTTACTGCCTTGAAGCATCTGATAGCAGGAAAGGAAAGTGTATTCTTCTAAGCCACAAGAGGACAGCAGTAGCATAAGATATCATTGCTCTTAAGAAAACCACACTATTTACAGGTGTCTTCCTTGCAGCAGGATACAATAGCGAAACATCCATGGCATCAGTCCTGCAGGGGGGAATGGTTAGTCCCACTTTAAAACCCGAGCATCACTTTAGATTTGGCTAAGTATGCTTGTTGTCACTTGAGATTTTAAGGAACATCAGTGAATGGCACTTGCCATATAGCAGACTTCCCCAATCAGATGCCCTCCGGAAGCTGATGGACTCCAAGTCCCATTGGCCCTGGGCAGCCAATGGTCTTGGATGATGGGAGTTCTAGTTTGGCAACATCTGTAGGGCAGCAGGTTTCTCATTCTTGCAGTATCATCAGGTGCTAGCCCTGACTATTGCCAAAGGCTCCAAAGACAGGATACCAGACAGAGCCAGAATTCCTTTAGTGCATATAGAGACAGAGATGATAGGGATAGATGATGGAGATAGATAGAGATAGATAGAGATAGATAGAGATAGCGATAGAGATAGAGATGGAGATGGAGATGATAGAGATAGAGATAGAGATAGAGATAGAGATAGAGATAGAGATAGAGATAGAGATAGAGATAGATAGAGATGATAGAGATTCTGTTCTAAGTTAGTCACTCCTATTGAGGGAGACGGGGAGCATGAATGTTAAATTCATTTACCACTAAGATGGCTAAATTTAGGACACTGACAAATGTTATAGCTGTGTGAAAAGCTGAGTTACATGTATGAAACTGAGATGCTGGAAATTTGAAAGACCTGGTTCTGCTCACAAAATATAAAGTTTGTGTAGAAATTCCAGCCAGACACAGTTGTAGGGTTGCCATACATCCGGACATATCCGGAATACTGCCGTTGAAAGCAGTGGAAATTGCTAAAAAAAATGTCCGGGAAAATCCAGATGCATGGCAACACATGTCGGCAGTGTCATTTTTTCCAATTTTCCTTAAGAATAGTTCTTTTTTGTGAATTTCTCAGAGAAGCTCAACAACTTTGGCCCTCAAAAGCTCAACTTTTCTGTCTGGATTTTCATTGTTTGAAATATGGCAACCCTACAGTCGAGTCTGAATTCAAAAGCTGAGTTCTGTAGGCGTATTGTGAATCAGCCACTATCAAATCAATTTCCTGTGGTTCATGACTCATTCGACTGACTGCAATTGATGCTGATCAATACAGTGGTACCTCAGGTTAAGTACTTAATTCGTTCTGGAGGTCCGTTCTTAACCTGAAACTGTTCTTAACCTGAAGCACCACTTTAGCTAATGGGGCCTCCTGCTGGTGCTGCACCTCCGGAGCACGATTTCTGTTCTTATCCTGAAGCAAAGTTCTTAACCTGAAGCACTATTTCTGGGTTAGCGGAGTCTGTAACATGAAGCGTATGTAACCTGAAGCGTATGTAACCCGAGCTACTACTGTACCACTCTGTAGCCCCGTACTTCCTGCCCAATCTCTGTCCCCCTCGCTGAGCATGTATGATGACTTCTTAAAAAGCAAACAGAGCAGATGATTACACACTACATCCTACTTTGGGAATTAGAGCTATAGCATTTCAGTGGCATGTTCTTTCTGTTGGGAAACAAAACCATGGTTTGCATGAGGAATCTGGCAGCTTTATCTCTTTGTCAAAGGAATCTGACATACCTACTAGTACAAATGAGCACAGTGGTGCTAATGGTGGCAGAGAGGGGTGTTTGCAGTGTCTCTGCTCAATTCCTGCAAGACACAGGCCCTCTCTTAACATGTGCCATAGAGGCACTTTGCTACGATTAATAGAAAGGACAACTTGTGCTCTGAGAAGACTTTTGTAGTTTGCATGTTTTGTGGTGGGTGATGGACAAGCTTGCAATGAGAAGTACAGTGGTACCTCAGGTTACATACGCTTCAGGTTACATACGCTTCAGGTTACAGACTCCCAGGGCTAACCCAGAAATAGTACCTCGGGTTGAGAACAGAAATCGTGCTCCGGCGGCACGGCAGCAGCAGGAAGCCTCATTAGCTAAAGTGGTGCTTCAGGTTAAGAACAGTTTCAGGTTATGAACGGACCTCCGGAATGAATTAAGTACTTAACCCGAGGTACCACTGTACGTACCTTATATTCTCACCATTGTAGATATAACAGCAGCAATTATGAGTTAAGGATAGAAGTGAGCATGTAGAAAGGAGCTGGTTTTCTTTGCATAAATCTAATAAACATTATTACTTATCAAATTGGCATTTCAGCTTACAGTACCTCCTAATAAAGAAATAATGGAGGCATAAAAAGCATTGTAAATGCTGAAGTTTTCACAGGTTATTGAATTTTACAAGGTGGAATCCCTGGGCTATTATGCATCCACTTAGTAAACAATAAATGGAGTGATTTGGCACAAAGTATTGACCAGAAATCTCAGCAGCTAGTTACTCTCAAAGCTCAAATGTTTATAGGACATTTTCACTATGCCTTTTACAATCCAGAATTCTTTATTTGGTTTGTGTATACATTTTGCGCTTTTCACTAAAAGCCAGCTTTTGTAAAGCGGTGACCAGATATACTTTCTGTATATGGGGGAGAGGCTTAGCTTTCAGTTGTTCCTGACTGTCAATGCATCTATACACACATACATGTGAACATTACACACCTGTGTTCCCACTAGTATCACTTTAGAGATAAACATCTGGAGATGATTGTGCCTCACTAGGGATGTCAGAAGGCATCATTTCCTGTTCTGCCTTGATTGCATCGCATGCAGCACTGCTTCCTTTCTGCTGCAGTTCGCCTCCTGCCCCAAAACTGCATTATTCGTCCCAAGGTTCACTGTGGCAAGATTATGTAATTTATGTAACTAATTAATTACACAGATTACACAAATTACGTAAATCACATTGTTTCCATTAAATTTCAATGCAGAAGAAATTCAGTACAAAGTGGGGGGAAGCAATCAATTATGTATTCTTTGTGGTCTGAAAGCAACAATAACAGTATACACCAAATTCAAACACTGGCCGGCAGGAAAATGCGCCCACCTAAGTGGCCGGCCAGAGGAATTCCCCAGCTGCCAGTCAACTGCCTAGGGTTGCTCCCCCAGGATTGGGGCCTACCACACCAGGCCACAACCACCACCCACCTCAGGACTGGGTGAGCAGCCATTAGTTGCCTCTTCTTTCAGAAAGGGTATCCAACTGGCTTTGATCATGATGTAGTGACCAAAGGGTAAGCAAACCTTCAGGGGGTCTGAATCCACCTTGGGTTCTTAGGAACCTTCGAAGATTTAGCAGAAGAAGAAGAAGCAGAAGAAGCAGAAGAAGCAGACCTTTTGGAAGAACACGGCTTCCTGCAAAGATCCCAAATACAGTGCTGCTTCGGATTACAGATGCTTCAGGTTACAGACTCCGCTAACCCAGAAATAGTAGAATCATAGAATCATAGAGTTGGAAGAGACCACAAGGGCCATCGAGTCCAACCCCCTGCCAAGCAGGAAACACCATCAGAGCACTCCTGACATACGGTTGTCAAGCCTCTGCTTAAAGACCTCCAAAGAAGGAGACTCCACCACACTCCTTGGCAGCAAATTCCACTGTCGAACAGCTCTTACTGTCAGGAAGTTCTTCCTAATGTTCAGGTGGAATCTTCTTTCTTGTAGTTTGGATCCATTGCTCCGTGTCCGCTTCTCTGGAGCAGCAGAAAACAACCTTTCTCCCTCCTCTATGTGACATCCTTTTATATATTTGAACATGGCTATCATATCACCCCTTAACCTCTTCTTCTCCAGGCTAAACATGCCCAGCTCCCTTAGCCGTTCCTCATAAGGCATCGTTTCCAGGCCTTTGACCATTTTGGTTGCCCTCCTCTGGACACGTTCCAGTTTGTCAGTGTCCTTCTTGAACTGTGGTGCCCAGAACTGGACACAGTACTCCAGGTGAGGTCTAACCAGAGCAGAATACAGTGGCACTATTACTTCCCTTGATCTAGATGCTATACTCCTATTGATGCAGCCCAGAATTGCATTGGCTTTTTTAGCTGCCGCGTCACACTGTTGGCTCATGTCAAGTTTGTGGTCAACCAAGACTCCTAGATCCTTTTCACATGTACTGCTCTCAAGCCAGGTGTCACCCATCTTGTATTTGTGCCTCTCATTTTTTTTTGCCCAAGTGCAATACTTTACATTTCTCCCTCTTAAAATTCATCTTGTTTGTTTTGGCCCAGTTCTCTAATCTGTCAAGGTCGTTTTGAAGTGTGATCTTGTCCTCTGGGGTGTTAGCCACCCCTCCCAGTTTGGTGTCATCTTCAAATTTGATCAGGATGCCCTTGAGTCCATCATCCAAGTCGTTGATAAAGATGTTGAATAAGACCGGGCCCAAGACAGAACCCTGTGGCACCCCACTAGTCACTCTTCTCCAGGATGAAGAGGAACCATTGATGAGCACCCTTTGGGTTCGGTCAGTCAGCCAGTTACAAATCCACTGTACCTCGGGTTAAGAACTTTGCTTCAGGATGAGAACAGAAATCACGCAGCGGCGGTGCGGCAGCAGCGGGAGGCCCCATTAACTAAAGTGGTGCTTCAGGTTAAGAACAGTTTCAGGTTAAGAATGGACCTCCAGAACGAATTAAGTTTGTAACCAGAGGTACCACTGTAAACAGAAGGAAGCAACAAACACAGCTGGGAGGCAAGGACAGGTAAGTTTGAAGGTTTTGGTGAAGTTTGAGAGAGATCTATTACCTCAAGCATTCACAGGGATGGGCCAATGGTCTACCTCAGGGACGTCCAACTCCCAAGAGACTGCCATCTACTGCTGGGGGGAAAGGGCAGTGATCTACCCTTTGGGGAGGGGTTTCAGGTCAAAACTGTTGAGCTTTCTTTAGGGAGGAAAGTTCTATTTTTGGGGAGTTCTGGCAAAAGTAAAGGGGGAATCTGCCTCATAGTAAAAACTCTGCTTTCTGTTTTTCTGTTCCAGCGATCAAGCGAAAATGGAGGACCCAGATGCTCTTAGGCAAAAGCAAAGGAAAAGGAGCCCGCGATCAGCAACGATCGACCGGAACCTCCCAGGGATCGACCAGTCAATTCCAATCAACCTGTTGGACGTCCCTGGTCTAATTCAATGTAGTTTGGTATTGACACACACTGACAGCAGCTCTCCAGAGATTCCAGGAATTGAATCTGGGGACTTTTGCATTCTCTGCTACTGAGCTGTAGCCCTTCCTGAGGATTAATGTCATTCATGAACTTGAAATCAATAGCACACTCCCTATTGCTTATTAACCGAAACATGGTGTGTGTGTTTTTTTTGCTTTTCAAATGCTTTCTATTATTTTCCCTATTAGCTTTGGACAAATAGAAGTAGAAATAAACTTAACAGTTGGGAAGCTCTTATCAGCTGGTTGAGCTCCCTAATGGAAAGCCTTGTATATTTAAATGTAAAAAAGAATCTGGTGTTTAATCATTTGACATTATGAGATAAGTTTATTACTATACATCTGTTCTGTGCTGGGCTGGATTATGTGTGTGTGTGTGTGTGTGTGTGTGTGTGTGTGTGAAGCCATAAAAAGTTTTCTAAGGTTAAATGTCAGAATTGTTAGGCTGTTTATCACCAATGAAACGAATACTTTTTGAACTCTTAATATTTCACATGAAATGCATCATTCGTATGATTAATGTCAGTGATATAAATAGTCACTGCAAAGTTTGTATCTCAAATTTATTCCATGTAAACATTTCCAAGCAGATAGTAAAAATCCCACAAGCAACTCATTAATTGGACCTAATTTGGAAATGTGCGTAGGGGTGGGAGTTTTCCTTTCGTAGCTCAGAGTTTCTACCTACAAAAAATCAAAAAACAAACGAACCAGTTTTATAACCTGTTCATTAATATCAAGTCTGGGCTTAATATTAATATTAAGCGTGCTGTTTCTTTAAGTCAGGGAGAGAAATTTTGGGGATGAGGTTGTCTCTTACCTTACTAGGTCACACTAGGAGGTCTGGCTGATGAGAAGCTCCGGAAACCTCATGCCACTTCCTGCCAACCACCCTTCCCAGAATGCCTTGGGAGCAATGCAATGTGATTTATTGCTCCCAGGGCATTTCTAGCCAGTGAGATGCTGTGGAGAGAGCCTTACACCACTGAGGCTTTTCTAAAAGTTAAACAACAACAACAACAACAACAACAACAACAGAGGGGGAACCCCCTGGAAACCTCATAAGCAGGGTAAATTTACCCCAACAACCTTTTGGGAGGGTTTTGTTTCTCACTCACTCAAGGAACAGCAGAAAAAGAAATTTTCAACACAGCTCTAGTTAACATTAAGGCTTTTCTTGGAAAACTGAAGTAATAACACAGTCCCATTTCCCGTCATGGAGTGAACCATGGCTCCTGCCCTCACAAGTGACAGTACTCATCAGTAGCAATTTGAACCCTGATTGCTCTTGCTACTCCATCACACTTAAGGTAGCTGCCTGCATTTAATTTATAAAGTACAGCATGTATGTCCATTTTATTGAATGTTCATTCATTGCACACATGTATACCATTCATTTTTTGTTTTTGAAATAAAGTTGAATCTGCTCCAAGAGGGGGAAGTAACCTTATGATGTCAGGGACACCAGTCAATCAGTACTATGCAGCAAAGAGATAGAACTGAGCCCTAGTCCTACCTTGAACGTGTAGAGGAAGCAGGCAATGATCCTGCTCCCTTCTCAGCATATCCTCTAAATGCATGAAGGTGAGAACAGGGTTCCCTTTGCCTCCTGACCTCAATCCCAAAGAGCCAGTTGTAGCTTTGAACAGATGTGGCAAGGGTGCTTCTACAGAGACCTAAATGCTCTGCTTATGTAGAAGCTGCATAGCTTGCTATACCTGAACATGCACAAAATGACAGGGAAATCTTTCTAAAGTTCCCAGTACTGTATTTGATTTAAGTCTAGCCCCATCACAGAAGCCCTGTGAAATCTTATCTCAAATATTTTTCTAAGAAGTCTCGCCTACTGGTCCAACAACATTGAATCATTTTAGACAAGGGTGAGGCTCAAGGTTTTGAAACTATCAGGTGGGGTCGTAGAACACTATTATGAGTGCAAGGGCACATTGAATGTTGGTGTTTTTTAATTTTTTTTTAAAGATATCAAATCATTAATACAACATGTGATTAATGATCTCCGTAGATGGCTTCTACCACGTGCTGAGGGGTGCTACTTATGGGGATCTTGACTCAGTGGCGTAGCGTGGGTTGTCAGCACCCGGGGCAAGGCAAGTAATTTGCACCCCCTAACCCGTGGATTTGCGCCCCCTAACCCTAACCCCCAGAAGTTGCGCCCGATGCGGCCGGGCCCCTCTGCACCCCCCACGCTACGCCACTGTCTTGACTGGCTGCCTATTAGCCACTGAACGAGTTTAAGGTTGTTCTTACATATGATGCATGGAAGCAAACTCTGAAAATTAAACAACTGTGAACCAGGTGACTTGAAAGACCATCTAAACCTCCACTTCCTGTGAAGGGCATAAATATCAGTAAATGGAACTCAGCTGGTTTTGCCATGGCCTGATGATTATCCGCTTGGAGTAACACAGACGTGGAATTTTTCACTGGTGGCACCAGTCTTGTGGAATGCCCTCCCTGCTGAAATATGAGAGATCCATTCTGTATTGGCATTCCGCCGGCTCTTCTTGAAAACACAACAGTTTAGGCAAGCATTCTCCAAACGTGCCCTTCTTGATTCAGCTGCCTTGATTGTTATGCCAGGAGCTGTAGTTTGCTCCTCCCAGAGCTACAATCCCCATCATCCTTAAAATACAACTTCCGGGATTATTGCGGGGTGGGGAGCCATGACTGTCAAGGCGGTATACATGTGCTTTAAATGGTTGGTGTGGATGTGACTACAGAACACCAGAAGAACCTAACTAGATCACATCAAAAGTTCATCCAATTCACCATTCTCTTCCCAACATCCTAGGCAGTCAGGCAATCTCTGAGAAAGCTGCAAGCAAGACGGATAGGCAAGCAACCTCTCTCAGTGTTGCCCCACCCCAGCAACTAAAATCTGAATCCTCTTTGTCCAGAAGTGTCATGTGTACATTCGGCACATACAAGGCTCTGAATCAGGGCAACTGTCTATCAGTGTTTAAAATGTCTGTAGGTATTATCTCTATGTATCAAAGGTTTGTGATGATCAAGATATGGGCATGTAAGGGCGTGCCAAAGGACGGCATAGCTCCTGTCTCTGTTTGCATTCCAGTTAAGCAACTATCTCC
Source organism: Podarcis pityusensis (assembly GCF_964106645.2). Lineage (NCBI taxonomy): Eukaryota > Metazoa > Chordata > Lepidosauria > Squamata > Lacertidae > Podarcis > Podarcis pityusensis. The sequence continues at coordinate 66,545,286 of NC_138031.1, forward strand.
TATTTAATCAGTTTCTTCAGTTTAGAGAGTGCTCACAATGTTCCCTTAAGAGTTACATAATGTTGAAAGAAAACGATGCAAAGCTGAGCAGATGCTGGGATATAAATAGCAGAAAAATACTATTCAGGTGCCCAGCCAAGATGCCTCGAGGGACAGATTTTATGGGCCTCGCCACTTGCAAAATATAGATCCCTACCTTTTATAACCAAATGCATATAATTTAAAGAAACCAGATCAGCCTGCTCACAAGGCACTTGAGGGAAGACCAGCTGGCACAAGTTTAAGCCAGTCACTGTCCTCTTTTTATTTCATTTCCATTTCCCCCTGCTCTTTCAGGTGGGAGATCCAGTTCAAGAAGACTGCAAAATCTGCAGTGTTACAAACTCTGGGGGTTTGGATTTGTGTTATCTGCTGCTTTTGTCAGAGGCATCAATTGGGGTTTTTCTCTTTCTGTCAAACACTTGCTGTCAAACTCTGTGGGAACTCAGCAAGCAGCAACTGCAGGAAGGAGCATCTTGAAGAATCTAGATAAATGTTGCTGGGGTTCTGAAATTTCTCTGATGAAAACAGGGATGCTCTGAGGAAAAGCGGGACATTCCAGAATCAAATCAGAAAATGGCTTTTGTAAATCCAGGACTGTTCCTAGGAAATAGGGACACTTGGAGGGCGTGGAATGGTCTCCCAAGTGAGGCCTACCTGGTGCCAACACTGATACCTGTTCAGTGGCAGCTTAAACCTTTCCTCAACCTGATGGAATTTGAAAAGTTTTTAAACTTGATCTTAAGTCACCTAGAGAATACCCTGCCTTTGGTGACTAACAATGAATGAATGAATTATAAAGTGTTCTGAGAAAAAGGACAAAAACTGGAAGGTTCTTTCACAGGAGAAGTCTTCTGAGAACTTGGAGGGCAGGCTCAACACAGCAGTAATGACTAGTATCTCACAATTACAGCTGAGGTGCTGGTGGGACATAGCTGCTCAGAAACTGAGCTACAAATCAGAATATTCCCTGTTCAAATCTTGCATCTGCCATGAAATCACTAGGTAATCTTGGCCAAGCAATTTTGAATGCCCCAAACCACTTTTTGAATGCCAAAAACTTCCTGCAAAAGCAACAAAAGGAAAGAGTTCAGCACAAAAGTGTATTTCCTCAAAATCTTGTCCAGATTAAACAACATACCAAATGGATGAATGCCCCAAGAATGACTTCACATACATAATCCACACAAAAACAGTGGCGTTGTATCTACTCTGATTCACTGGAAACACACAAGCAGTTTAAGTGATTAAACTGGATTGTGCAAGTGGATTATTCAAGTCTGTCGCTGATAGTTTGCATAACTTTGTAAATTTACAGGTAGTAAAGGTAAAGGGACCCCTGACCATTAGGTCCAGTCGTGGCTGACTCCAGGGTTGCGGCGCTCATCTTGCTTTATTGGCCGAGGGAGCTGGAGTACAGCTTCTGGGTCATGTGGCCAGCAGGACTAAGCCGCTTCTGGCGAACCAGAGCAGCACACGGAAACGCCATTTACCTTCCCACCAGAGTGGTACCTATTTATCTACTTGCACTTTGACGTGCTTTCAAACTGCTAGGTTGGCAGGAGTATTTACAGGTAGTACTCTGATACAGTACACAACTATATGACACCAGGAGACAATTTGCTCACACATGCATGCATGCGCACACACAAATCTTTTCCGTATTAGTACATGATGTGTCACAGTTTAGCCATTACGCAGCCAGAAGTCCATACTACACACAATTAAGGATGTGATTCAATTATCATAGCTATTCGACTCTCCTTTGGATCCTGTTCCCTCCAATTCAAAAGTCTTGGCTTTGTGGCTACTTTGTGGAAAACAAAGTGAGGAACTCCCTCACTCTCAGCCCTCATCCATGCTGTGGAGGTCCCCCAGCAGTGCCAAAGAGGCTATTAGCATGTTGTCTCTGAGTGCTATCTTCTTTTCCTCCTGAGCTGCTTGCAGCACCTGACAGTGGCCCTGCTGGGTTTCTTGTTTCTCTGCCAATCCCTTTGAGTCTATGTGGCTCCTCCCTACACACCTATCCATTCAGGGCTAAATGTTTTTGGGTTCGCTGGCTGTTCATGAGATCCTCCTTGCACAGGGAAAATTGGGTCATGCAATATTGGTAAAGTTCAGTTTTGAGTTTGCTTTTGGACAGCTTTTCACCATTCCTACCCACGATCCAATGGTCTGGCAGAGAATTATGTACAAATAGCAAAACAGATATTGACCAAGGCCAAGGCAGATGCACCAAATCCGTACATTGTGTTACTGAAGCACTGCAACACACCCATGGAGTAAGGATAATCTCCTGCTCAAATGCTAATGAACAGTAGCCTCAAATCCAGGATACCTGCAGAAGACTCCTTCCTGAAGCCAAGAGTAACAAAAGTAGGTAACACAAAGCTGGACCGACAGATATTCACTATGATTAATGACCCAAAGCACTAAGACCACTTCTCAGAAATTCAGATATATTGATGCAAAGCCAAGATGGGTGTTCTGAACCGCTGGCCTACCTGGCGGCAAGTCAGTATGTCAAGTCCCAAGTTCAACAGCAGCCAGGAAACATGGTCTGGGGTCAATCCACAAGTCCAGAGTCCAAACCTGAAGAGGACCTGGAACATCCACACCAAGGTCCATCAACATGGGCAGTTGAGCAGACACAACTCAGTTCTGCTTCCCTTTTATGCTTTGCATGCTGATTGCAACATCTGGGCACATATGAACAACTCTCAACTCAGGGTATAGAAGAAAACCCAACCCCCAAAATGGGGAGATGATGCCACATGGTAGGAGCAGTTATTTAACCCTGTTCTTACCTCCCCACTGGTCACATCTGGATATATTTTCATATAATGTTTCTTGGGGGAGTGTAATTATGCATTATCTTTTTTAAAAAAATAATAATTTATTAGTAGTTTTCAGAATTGTAAGAAGAAAAAACATTAAAAAACAACACTATAATAGACAAAAAGAAAAGAAAAAACACAAAAACAATACAATACAACAAAAAAATAAAAAGAAAAAAGAAAACAACACAAATCCCAAATTACATATCTAAAACTTCCATTTGCTTGTTTCCTTGACTTCCTCACACCTCCCTTTTTGTATTCTAGTTTAATTAGTTATTTCAGCAAATTCTTTCCATCTTTCTCAATTTTTGTTAAAAAAAATTATCCTAACCTAATTTAATCTAATAATTAACTCAACAAATCCTTTCCATCTTTCCCCATATTCTATTATTCACATTACCTTAATTAATTTAACCTTATCTTACCCTAAAACACATTAAAGCTTGAATCTTAGTTATCAAATATACATTACTCCTGATATCATTTCTGCTAAAGTCATATAGTTTCATTCCAACATTTTCCCTAATATTCATTAATTTTTAGCCAATTCCCCAAATAGAAAATTTTCTTTATAAATTTTCTTCCAATCTTCATCCAACGTCCCTTCTTCCTGGTCTCGGATCGTGTCAGTCCTTACTGTCCATTCCATCTAGTCCATCAACCTGGAAGCCTTATGTCCGAGGCCCTTAAGTCTCTTCCATGTCCCTTCTGCAATTCTTCTTCTTCTTGTTTATACTTGCCCTTTTCCTTGTCTTTTGTTGGTCTCTTTCTTAGTTTCTTTCCTTTCTCATTGAGGGGTAGGCCTCTGGGGGATTCCAAACCAAAATTGTCTCCATCTCCCTTCATCAAACCCACCCATTCCCCACAGTCCCACTCCCCACAATCCTCAATATAGTCCAAAAAGTATTTAAAAGCATATTCCAAGGTCTCTCCAACGTTGGGAACCTCCTCAACTCCAGACTCCCCCTGGCCCACACCAACTTCAATCTTCAATGACAGCGGCTCATACTCCTGTAGGGCCTCGGGACTCTCCATTTGTATTATTTGGGGTGCAACCGCATCCTCCTCCATTATCTTCTGCACTTGCCCAGTCAGTACAGATTCATGAGTTGGTCCCTGGATAATTTCTGTATCAATATTCCCTGTTTGCCCAGAATTATTAACTGCAACAGTCAAATCCATTTTCTCATTCATCAAGTCCATCTTCTCATGCATCTGTTCCAGCAGGGCACTTGTCTTGCATAAGGCAAGCACCCAGTCTTCTTTCCAACTCATCTTTAGTCAAGGTCAGAAAAGCCTGTTCCCACGGTCTTAATCTCACATCTGTTGAGCCCTCAAATGTACTGCAGCAACAATTTGACAAGCTCCCTCTAGAGGAGGCAATTTCTATTTGTATCCATTTTTTTTTTAGGCAAGTCCAACAAAGGAAAATTACTTTCGTTTTTCAGATATTTTTCAGATATTTTGTTTCTTTAGGATGCAAAAGGCAACATTGGAATCAGCTTGTTTCTCTTCTTTAGCTATCTGTCAAAATATTCCATTCACAGTCAATGAACCTCTCCAACAATTTCTGTCTCTGACACCCCGTTCCCAGGTTAGAGACGGTGGAAACTTATCCTTCTTCACTCCCTCTCCTGCTAGGGTTGAACAAAGTTCCCCCCCTTTTCTCCTGCTTCCAAGGGGGTTTCAGTAATTCTAAATGAAGGAAATTTAGACTTTTTTGACAGCTTTCCAGGCTTTAGCTTGCAAAGTTTTTGCTTTAGACTATATACAAAAAGCAGAAGGCAGACTTCCTGTTTTGAGCCTTCCCGCTTCGTTACCAAATTAAGAAATTTCTTGATCCAATTTTCCGTTTCTACTCACGGGTACTTGTTTTAAATCCAATTGTCCACAGGAAAAAGTCAGCGCTCTCCAGCAATGGCTGTGCGGCTTCACTCCGTGAAAGTAGCAGTCAGTTCGCAGCACCGCGCTTCTCACCCCACTTCGCTCCGGAGCCCCTAAATGGGATTCCCTGCGAGTAGGGGGGCGCTCCTGGTGCCCTGCCGAACCCCATGTTCCCAGGCTTCCTCCGCCTGGGATTTCTAGCGGGTCCCCACCTTCGCTGCGGCGGGAAGACCCAGTTTCCACGGAGCCCGTTCCTCCAGACGGAGGAACTCCGCCATTCACCGATGGCGCTGACCCGGAAGTTCCGTAATTATGCATTATCAACTCAACATCTGGCATGCGAACCATTTAAGAGAAATGGCAAGCTGAATCTGAGGTATGGCCAGGCTGACTCTGGCTGGAGGACTTAGACTACTCTGGGCAGCCTCCCGGACCTCATTGAGAAGTAAAGTTTGATTTACCACCAACTCAGGTTGTGGTCAAGTTCATACATAAACAGCAGAAGGCAACACACACTGTCCTTGCAACCCCCAATGCATTGAAGTGGGTTTGCTAGGAGCTGTGGTCTATAGGAATGTAGCTTACAAAAAGCATACATCAAATTCCACCATGACCCACCGTGACCTCTGCTAATGGCTTTTGCTGGCACCCTCATCACTTTTTGCTAAGAGTTGTTATGAGGCAAGCCTCCGCCCTCTTCTGAGTGGCAGAGTCAATTGATCTCCAAAAGGTCATGATCAAGCATTCTGAAAAAGAATGAATTTGTATTCTGTGTACATTTCCATGAAGGCCACGCTGCTAAGACTATATATGTAAACACAAGAACATTGGTACCCTTTTCCATTCACAGTGCTCATTTAAACTGGTGTTAATGGAGGGGGCAGACTGTTACTCAATAAAAGGGAAAGAAGTCTAGAAGAACACAAATATGGACATGAGAACACAAAAGCATATGGATGGTGTATCAATTAGGTCAAGGCAATGAGAGAAAACCCATTAGATTGTCCAATGGGAGTTAAGCAGAAGCAAAGGCAGCAGAAACAAAGTCCACGCTAGGTCTAAGGCTACCATCACTGAAACACTCTGTATATGTTACAACAATATGTTGTTGTTATTAATGCACACAGATTAGAGATGCCGGCCCGAGGATTTTAGAATGCAAATTTCCACAGCAGGGGGGAGATGGGGAGGAAGAAGAGGAAGATGAACAGAGGGGCCATTATATTGCATATAAGGTAAATATGGAAAATTCTGAATTGACCTTGGGGCACTTAACACTGTGCAACCGTTGTGCCAGTGTGCCTCTAGAACAGCTTTTATAGAAAAAGGTGGAAAGTACAGAGAATGTTTTCAATGGAAGGAATGCTGTCAACTTTTTCTTTTCTTTTTTACTCGTTTCTGCTGCAGTGTTTTGTAACAGCCCAATGGATGAATTGATTTCAGTAGACTGAATGGGTTTTTAAAAATAAAATAAAATCCAGGTTTAGATTGTAAACCACTCTGAGTTTACCGTACAAAGCAAAGTGAGATACAAGCTACTCAATAAGCAAACAAGCAAAACTCTTTATGGCGAGGAGATATGGACCTTCCAATATCTGCAGATTATGCCAATTAAACCAAGGCCACATTTTCTGGGGAAGTGGCAGCTCCTCAGGGGAAAATGAATAGGAATGAATAGGCTGCATTCCTCAATCACTTGCCAGTAAGTCCCATTGAACTGAATTGGATGTTTTTCTGTGTATACATGTACTGTTAATAATTTTACCAAGCAAGAGTTGCAGATTAATCAAATATTGACCAAATGTTGTGGGGGTCGGGGGGAGGAATGCTTAAAGAAATTAGAGTCATCTTCTCCATTTCCTGGAAAGCTTTCCTCCCAATAAAAGATAGCACCAGTCACCATTTTTCACACCGATATTAGCCATGCTACAGTCTCCCTGGTAACTTTCTTGAGTTAAATATTTGGCTCCCACCCTCAAGCATGTTGAAGCAGAAAAGGCATGAGTCAGTGACTGCACCACAGTGCCCAGGGCCAACTTTTATGGAGTAACATTAGCTTAGTCAAGGAGAGAGAGAAAGAGAGATGATTAAGGGGAAACTGGGTTTTATTGGACTAGGATTTGTCTTCTTTTAGTTTCAGTCAAAAATATAATTACTACAATTTATGCAGCACTATGTTGTAAGCTACACTAACAGACTAGGGGGAAAGCTCCATATTTGCATGTTAGTGTTATGCATTTTCAAGCTGCAGCAAATATTATTTAAGGGGCAAGGGATGTAGTGCCCTCCAGATTCAGTGGACTACAGTTTCCAATGTCCCTTACCATTGTTCATGCTGGCTACAGCATCCTGGCATTTGGTGGCCTACAACTTCTGGAAGGCATCATGTCTGCCTCCCTTGATATTTGCATATATTTGCATCAAAAGTAGTGTATTCATTACAGCCAAATTGCCTGACAAAACAAGACTTCCATGAAACATCTCCATTGTTTTGACATTATGTGCCAGTCTCTTGTTTCCATGGCTGCTTCCTCTTAGTCTTTGTCCTCACGGTGTTCTAGCTCAGGGTTTCCCAAACTTAAATCTCCAGCTGTTTTTGGACTACAACTTCTATCATCCCTAGATAGCAGGGCCTGAGGTCAGGGATCATGGGAATTGTAGTCCAAAAAACAACAACAACTGGAGAACCAAGTTTGGGTCATTTGCCCACATGACCATTTAATTTGATTGGCTGCAGTAACCCATTTGATTTTTATAATGGGCGCCTGCAGCGTCATTACATCAGATTACATCAGATGTGGCATTGTGATGCCATTGTCCCAAAGGATAACAATGGTTTGCCCTAGAGGAAATATGGCAACATGGCAGTGAGGGCAAATGAGACTGAAAGTGGTGAAGAGAAATAAGATAAGGGTCTGCAAGAAGGACAATTCCCAAAATGTGAAAGAGGAAGGTAATTTCAGCTCAACCCCAATACCTTCTCATGCAAACAAATACAAAGGGAACCAAATAATATGTCAGTAGTTACCATTCCCAGTAGTGTTGTATGGAAGTGAGAGCTGGACCATAACAAAGGCTGATCGCCAAAGAATTGATGCTTTTAAATTATGGTGCTGGAGGAGACTCTTGAGAGTCCCATGGACTGCAAGAAGATCAAACCTATCCATTCTGAAGGAAATCAGCCCTGAGTGCTCACTGGAAGGACAGATCCTGAAGCTGAGGCTCCAATACTTTGGCCACCTCATGGGAAGAGAAGACTCCCTGGAAAAGACCCTGATGTTGGGAAAGATGGAGGGCACAAGGAGAAGAGGAAGACAGAGGGCGAGATGGTTGGATAGTGTTCTCGAAGCTACCAGCATGAGTCTGACCAAACTGCGGGAGCCAGTGGAAGACAGGAGTGCCTGGCGTGCTCTGGTCCATGGGGTCACGAAGAGTTGGACACGACTAAACGACTAAACAACAACAACACCATTCGGCTTGGGGCAACTAGACACATTCTTCCTCAATGTGAGAGAGACTATTTGCTTTTCCTGCTCAGTTCCTGTTTTTCTGAGCTCAGCTTCTCTCCCCTTGAACATGCCCCTTAGACATGCCCACATTTTGTTGGATGCCAGGATTTGACGGTCTTAAACCACTGTCAACAACAAAGGTGCACACTTCCCCCAATATTCCTTTTCAGCTGAGGAGGTGCATTGTAAAATGTGAAGAAGCATGAATGTCAGAGGAAGCTGTGTTTCAGTTTGTGTAATGTCTCAGGAAGTGGGAATGAGGTGGGTTCCCGTTAAATTGCAAAACAAACAGAATTTCTCCCCCATCCCTGCCTAGAACCAAGAGGAAGATTCTGGCTGTTGAGAATCCTCGCTCCAGCCCCTTTTCTGGCCAGTATCTCCAGTGGTGCAGGAGGAAAATGACCAGTTTAAGCCCATCACTCCTGACACCAAGCATCTTGCACAAAGGTACAAGAGCTATGAGCAAGATCTCACTTTATGTTTACACCCAAGTGTTAAAATAAATAACTATGAAGCTGGCTGCCCTGCATCTGAAACTCTGCAGCATTTTAGGACAGAAGAACTAGCTGTTGTGGTTTTGGAGGATACCCCTGGAACACAGCAGTTCTAAGCAAGAAAGGTTAATCCCAATTACTAGATGGGGGGGTGAAGAGCAACCTTCATGGTAGCCCCAGGGTCATGCTGTCAAAAGACACATATGTGCAAAGTTGGGAATTTCCGCAGTTGCTTTGACTGCCATTGATGTCCATGTAAAACACCAGGGACAGGTCTATAATGAAATATGGTTGAATTTTGTTGTTGTTTAGTCGTTTAGTCGTGTCCGACTCTTCGTGACCCCATGGACCAGAGCACGCCAGGCATTTCTGTCTTCCACTGCCTCCCACAGTTTGGTCAGACTCATGCTGGTAGCTTCGAGAACACTATCCAACCATCTCGTCCTCTGTCGTCCCCTTCTCCTTGTGCCCTCCATCTTTCCCAACATCAGGGTCTTTTCCAGGGAGTCTTCTCTTCTCATGAGGTGGCCAAAGTATTGGAGCTTCAGCTTCACGATCTGTCCTTCCAGTGAGCACTCAGGGCTGATTTCCTTCAGAATGGATAGGTTTGTTCTTCTTGCAGTCCATGGGACTCTCAAGAATCTCCTTCAGCACCATAATTCAAAAGCATCAATTCTTCGGCGATCAGCCTTTGTTATGGTCCAGCTCTCACTTCCATACATCACTACTGGGAAAACCATAGCTTTTACTATACGGACCTTTGTTGGCAAGGTGATGTCTCTACTTTTTAAGATGCTGCCTAGGTTTGTCATTGCTTTTCTCCCAAGAAGCAGGCATCTTTTAATTTCGTGGCTGCTGTCACCATCTGCAGTGATCATGGAACCCAAGAAAGTAAAATCTCTCACTGCCTCCATTTCTTCCCCTTCTATTTGCCAGGAGGTGATGGGACCAGTGGCCATAATCTTCATTTTTTTGATGTTGAGCTTCAGACCATATTTTGTGCTCTCCTCTTTCACCCTCAATAAAAGGTTCTTTAATTCCTCCTCACTTTCTGCCATCAAGGTTGTGTCATCTGCATGTCTGAGGCTGTTGATATTTCTTCTGGCAATCTTAATTCCGGCTAGGGATTCATCCAGCCCAGCCTTTCGCATGATGAATTCTGCATATAAGTTAAATAAGCAGGGAGACAATATACAGCCTTGTCGTACTCCTTTCCCAGTTTTGAACCAATCAGTTGTTCCATATCCAGTTCTAACTGTAGCTTCTTGCCCCACGTAGAGATTTCTCAGGAGACAGATGAGGTGATCAGGCACTCCCATTTCTTTAAGAACTTGCCATAGTTTGCTGTGGTCGACACAGTCAAAGGCTTTTGCATAGTCAATGAAGCAGAAGCAGATGTCTTTCTGGAAGTCTCTAGCTTTCTCCATAATCCAGCGCATGTTTGTAATTTGGTCTCTGGTTCCTCTGCCTCTTCTAAATCCAGCTTGCACTTCTGGTTGAATATTGCACCACAAAGGGGATATATTTCAAATGGCAATTCTACCCATTCAAAGTAGTTTATGTTTGACTTAACAGATGTCTCTATAATCTACCCTTAGTTTACCTTACAATAGCCAAGATCAGGAGGTTGTTTTGCAAGCAATGTTGTGATTCACCTGCCAAACAATTCAATCCCTGCTACAACTGGGCGAACTGGTTATGTAAAATCTAAGAACCTGTATGCTCTGAATAGGGAGGATTTAAAGTGATGAAGCCTCTACTCTGCCTATTCATTTCCCCGTCAATCATTGACATATGTCACGGTGCCATTTTCTGTCACTAGACAGAAAAATATTAAGCAGGAAAGTGGCCGCAGCTGCTCTGGGAATCAAGGGCAGGCAAGTAAATTTAGAGACTCTATGAGAAATAATTTACAAAGTGTTTTTAAAACTGCCAAGTTAAAAATGCTTCATTTTACATGAATAAACTCTAAATTCACCGTCTTTGACGCTACTGGACACAATCCAATTTGAGTAAAACAGCTTAAGAGGAAGATTGCTACATTTTGAGACCATGATAATTTTATCCATGCAGAAGGTTCAAATATAAGATTCCCCTGCTAGCGTTTGGAAGCAGAGAATCCCATGTAGTTTTTCTGTCAGTGTTTGTAAAAAAAAGAGAAAAGGTTCTGACCTCCCTTTGTTGCCTCTCCTGGTCCTCGGACCCTTGTCGGCATAAAAGAGTCCATGAGAAGAGTATCCTTGCAGAGTACTTTCTGCTTTTATTCTTAAAAGTCTTTCTGCAAAAGCGACTGACCAACTGTACACACATCAACACTACCAGCTTTCATTCATTCATTAATTAACCAACCAACCAACCCACCACCAAACTAACATTTCTCACTCTATATATACAACCCGGTGTAGGCCGCTGACGCATGCTGACCCAGCTTTTTTAAGCATTAAAGAAACAGCGGCCATTTTAGCCGTGGCATTTTCAAATGTACCTATTAAGCAGACATTGTAGTTTACATGAGGATTGTTCACATAAGCTAGCCCTCCACACATATACAGCATGAGGGAGGGGGCAGCAGGACCGTGCCCTATGACCCCACTGCCCCCACACCTGGAAAGTCAGCTGACTGGGGGCCCTGCACAGATGGGTTTCCAACTGGGTGGAAACCCACATGTATTCAGTCAAACCTGTGTAGGCTACCCTGGCCAACGTTACACAGAGCACACAGTCACAGAAGGGCAAACACATCAGTGCCAGGCATAGTCTCGCTGTCCACCCCACCCTCTTCATCTGGGGTATATTCCTAGAAGGAGCTCTTGTGAACAACTCTACAGCAATCAAACGAGGGCTTTGGAAAGAGCAAGGGCTCTAATATTAACATCAAGTTTGTTCCTGTTCCTACAAGACATGTCTACCAGCTCCATCTGGTACACAGGCTGAGACCCTACCTGCCCGCAGACTGTCTCACCAGAGTGGTACACACTCTAGTTATCTCTCGCTTGGACTACTGCAATGGGCTACCTTTGAAGGTGACCCAGAAACTACAACCAATCCAGAACACGGCAGCTAGATGTGACTGGGAGCGGTCGCCGAGACCACATAACACCGGTCTTGAAAGACCTACATTGGCTCCCAGTACGTTTCCAAGCACAATTCAAAGTGTTGGTGTTGACCTTTAAAGCCCTAAACAGCCTCGGCCCAGTATACCTGAAGGAGCGTCTTCATTCCCATCATTCTGCCCGGAGGGTGAGGTCCAGCGCCGAGGGCCTTCTGGCAGTTCCCTCACTGCGAGAAGCAAAGCTACAGGGAACCAGGCAGAAGGCCTTCTTGGTAGTGGTGCCCACCCTGTGGAACGCCCTCCCATCAGATGTCAAGGAAATAAACAACTATCTGACTTTTAGGCAGCCCTGTTCAGGGAAGTTTTTAATGTGTGACATTTTAATGTATTTTGAATCTTTGTTGGAAGCTGCCCAGAGTGGCTGGGGAAACCCAGCCAGATGGGCGGGGTACAAATTATTTATTATTATTATTATTATTATTATTATTATTATTACCATTATCATCTGCTAAATGCTGACAGTGTATGTTCAGAATCTCCAAAGTGGAGATTTCTGTCTCGCTTTGGAGGGTAGGACTCGAACCAATGGTTTCAAGTTTCAAGAAAGGAGATTATGACTGAACATCAGGAAGAACTTTCTGACAGTCAGAGCTGTTCGCCAATGGAACAGGCTCCCTTGGAAGGTGGTGGACTCTTGTTCCCTGGAGGTTTTTAAATAGAAGTTCGATGGCCATCTGTCATGGATGTTTTAGCTGAGATTCCTGCATTGCAGGGCGGGTTGGACTAGCATCCAACTCTACAATTCTAGGATTCTGTGGTTTCATCTTCCAGACCAGAAGAGAATTTTTGCAGGATATGTCACCCAATTTGGAATGCAGCTCAAAATTAATATTCTGAACCAAATAATGACAACTGTGTACACACCTTTCAAAGAATGCAAAGAATGTCACAGCTCATCCTAGGGACACACTTTGGTAATATGACACTCTTAGGACAAAATTTGGTACCTCCTTAAAAATATTTATTATTTTCACAATAATTCCTTTTGGTACAGTTGCTTTTTAAAATGGATCTTCTCAGTAGGTAACCATACCCACGTACCTTCGGGACTGCCTCTCCTGGTATGCCCGGCGGAGGACCTTAAGGTTCACAAATGACAACACTTTGGAGGTCCCAAGTCGCAAGGTGGTTAGATTGGTCTCAAGTAGGGCCAGGCCTTTTTAGTACTCGCCCAGACTTGGTGGAACGCTCTGTCACAAGAGACTAGGGCCCTGCGGGATTTGACATCTTTCCGCAGGGCCTGCAAGACAGAGCTGTTCTGCCTGGCCTTTGGTTTGGACTCAGTCTGACCCTTATGTTTTCCCTCCCCTTACGGTTTTGATCCATGGGCTACTTTTAAAATGAGGCTGCATTTTAAATTGCATTTTAACCTGTATTTTAATCCCCCCCCCCATTATGTTTTTATTGTAATTTTACTGGTGTTAGCCGCCCTGAGCCTGGCTCTGGCCGGGGAAGGTGGGGTATGAATAAAAATTATTATTATTGTACAAATATAGGCTATTATTATTATTATTATTCACCCCCTCAGCTCAGCACCCTGTGCCATACCACCCTAAATCCGGCACTGTTTATCCTGAACTCTACACTCCTAAAACTTTGATTTCATCGTAATAGATGCTTAATCTACTTGGAATGTCTCAAACAGATGAAGGCCTGCAATTTCCTCTCCACAACTCCTATAGGTTCCTTGCAATCCCTCTGACAATATTTGTTCTGTCAAGAGTAATGCGCCCTCCATTGACAAAAGCGAATCTATTGGAATGGGGACAATAACCACCCTCTGTTCCAAAGGGTCTTTCTTTTCTATTCAGTTAAGGGTGTTTCAGAGCTTTTGGGAAACATGGCTTTAGTATTGTGACACAAAGAATATCGGTGTATGAAATTAATGAAATTCAATGTGCTCTTCTTGCCAAGGACTGTTATGTGGAATGGGTGTTCGTTCAATGCACTCCTCAGGGGGCCAAGGCCCAGGCTGGCATTTTCTAGCACGCTGCTGTCTAATGAGTACCAAATGAAAAGGAGCAAAAGGGCTGCATTCGAAGTGCAACATTGCTATTAAGTATACTAAAAGCTATTTTGCTGTGCATTGTGGGTCTGAAAGTCACTTCCTACCTTGACCATTAAAAGGAATTAAATGTATTTGGGGTCAAGCAACAGGCTGACTGTTGACAATCTTGGACTGCCTGCCCATTCAAAGCCTTCTTAATAAAGATATTCTCCCCGCCCTGCCCCAATTGTGCCAGTTTAGTTCAATTCCGATCACAACAAAGCAATAGTAAGGAACGAAGGAAAGCAAAAGCAAACGCTCTTGATGGATCTCTATCAAGGATGTTCCATCAGGCAATGGAATGGTAACATCAAGGTTGTATCTGTGATCTTTATCGCCCCCATATCCAATTCTTTCTCCATTAATGAAGCAATCGCCATCTCTTTCTTAATTCATGGGTGCAGCCATCTTTGCTATTGCATCGCAGGCTTCCCACACACAGTGATAATAGAAAGTGACAGTCTCTATACAGCAGGTATTTGCAGGTTGTAATTTTATGCTGGGAATGGAAAAAGTGGTGGACATTTTAGGAGAACAGAGAGCAAGACAGGAGCCATTTGCTGGAAAAAAGATTTCAGATAGCAATGCAGATAGCTACCCCTGAATTAAAATGTTAAGATGTCTACTCTTACCTGTGTAGATCTGAGAGCCTTTAAGGAAAGGCCATAGTTCAGTGGTAGAACACATAAATACTTTGTATGCAGAAAAAGGCTCTGGTCCCCAGCATCTCTACAGAGCAAGAGCCCTGTTGATCTCGTGGTTTGCATGGTCCAAGGGCTTACAAGACTGTTATGTACTGAGTTGAATAGGATCCAAAATGCAGCAGTCTGATTGGTCCTAGAACAATAGGATTCAGAATGCAGCAGTCTGATTGGTCCACAGGAGCCACCCAATCCAGCTCCAGGTGGAAGTGAATCCACAACCTGATTGGCCTACAGGAGAATTCCGGAATTAGCCAATCATGTGACGCTCATTGTGTAAATAATGTATATAAGGCAGACACTTTGGGGGGGACTTGCATTCCTCACTACTATGAGCTGAATAAAGAGCATGAAATCCACACTTGACTCCAAGTATATTTCAAAGACACCAGCTCTGAACAGGGGAACAGCCTGGTGGTACTCAGGAAACCACCAACATATTCAGGGATATTTGTCCCCATCCTTGCCATCTCTGATTCTGCCCTAAAGTGGCAAATAGAGTGTGATGGAAACTGCTTTGGAGATTCACCCTCAGAAGAGTGGAAGACTCTGCTCAGAGAAGCAGACCCAATAGGCAGCAAAGCAGGAGCACAGCAACAACAAGAAGAAATTTTTGAAGAATGGAAAAACAACGACTGGTGAAGAAATGGAAAATCAAGTACTGCATCATCTGTGCCAACTTGGCAACATTCTCCATGTGCAGAGGTCAGTCTTATGACAATGCTGCCAACATGTCAGGGCACTGTTGAGGAAATCAGAAGAAGCTTTTAGAATGGAACAAATACGCCATATTTAATAATAATAATAATAATAATTTTTATTTATACCCCGCCCTCCCCAGCCAAGGCCGGGCTCAGGGCGGCTAACAAGCAATAATAAAAACAAGTTGAATGAATACAACTTAAAAACAAGATTAAAACAAGATTATTTACACCATGTACGGCTTACTCTCTCAGTCTTGTTGGCCACAGTGCTCTTGATTGTTGTCCGGTGGCAATAAGGTGCTTTTTCTTTAACAGTTTGATTACTGTATACATTTTCCTCTGCTTCAACACACCAAAGGGTGGTTCTTACAACATAGTTGGGCACTGATTGTGTGTTGACATCTCTTTCTAATACTCTGTGGGAGGCAAATGAAGCTGGAGGAGGAGAAGGAGGAGAAGGAGAAGAAGAAGAAGAGGACAGACATTAAAGAGAGAGCTATGAGTGGAAGGGGCTGCCTTTCTCATCCTCTGGACCCCCTAGGAAACGCAACAAACCTGCTCTACCTGGAACTGGGTGTAAAGAGTGCAGATGAATGGGACACAGCAGTGGGCAGCCTGGAGAAGGAGCCTGCCCCTCAAAACCAAGTCTAGAGTGAGATAATAGAGTGATGATCTCTGTTTCCATTTTGAGACTTTTGTGCATGAGCTGAGAGTTTGTTGGACCCTGGGTGAGAACCTGGAGGCTGAGAGGGAGGGTGCCTCAGAAGGGAAATGCTTTGATATTGATTTATATATATATATATTAGTAATGTATGAATGTGTAACATTTTTATATTTTAGTAACTTTGTATAAATGTAACATGTTTCTTTGTAACTATGTATTTTTTCCAATGTTTTAAGTTGTCTGTTGTTGCTTCAGTTTTTAGTACACTGTTTAGAGATTTTTTAAAAATATATTAAGTGGTATAGAATTTTTTTTAATCCACACTCATTAAACGTGACCATAATATACAACAATACAAACAACCAAATAAAAGACTTCCTTTATCCTGTATCTGGCCTCCTTATTTACTTCTTATAAACTGAGGGTGGATTTGTGTATTGGGGGGATGGGGGTTTGTGTTATGTTTTAAATAAAATTCCAATAAAATTAAAATTAAAAAAGAAAGATTTTTTTAATTTTTATTTATTTATTTTTATTATTTATTTTTATTTATTTATTTAATTTGTTTGTTTGTTTGTTTGTTTGTTTTATTAATTTATTTAATCAGTTAAATAATGAATATCTTGTGGCAGCAAGTGCAATTCTTGAGTCCTACTCAGAGATTGTGGATGCATTAGAAACTACAGTGGTACCTCGGGTTAAGTACTTAATTCGTTCCGGAGGTCTCTTCTTAACCTGAAACTGTTCTTAACCTGAAGCACCACTTTAGCTAATGGGGCCTTCTGCTGCTGATGCGCTGCCGGAGCATGATTTCTGTTCTCATCCTGAAGCAAAGTTCTTAACCCAAGGTAATATTTCTGGGTTAGCGGAGTCTGTAACCTCAAGCGTATGTAACCCGAGGTACCACTGTATAGTGGAAGACCAATCACAGAAGGGAGGAACTATGTGAGAGGCAGAAAACACTACAGACAAGATGCAAGAACCAAAGTCTGTATTCATGTTGACCATGTGGAATGAAATTTTACACTTTTGCTGCACAAGTCAAGTTTTGTCAGGCTTCAGGGAATTGGCTTCCTCCCCCCCCCCCCCGGCAGTAGATAAGCAGAACAAAGGAAAAGGCGTAATCTTACAAGTTAGAAACTGTGAGAGAACAAATAACCCATCTCCTAGAATGGTGGTTCCCCCAATTAAGGATGCACCTTTTTCCATGTGAGGTAGACGCTCTGCCCTGATCTCTGGCCTTTCCATCATTACACACAACAGACTTTACACATATACTTGTCTTTATTCATAGTCTCAAGGTTCTAGACAGCCATCCCAGCCCTAAAGGTAAAGGTAAAGAGACTCCTGACCATTAGGTCCAGTTGTGATCGACTCTGGGGTTGCGGAGCTCATCTCACTTTATTGGCCAAGGGAGCTGGCGTACAGCTTCCGGGTCATGTGGCTAGCATGACTAAGCCGCTTCTGGCAAACCAGAGCAGCGCATGGAAACACCGTTTACCTTCCCACTGGAGCGGTACCTATTTATCTACTTGCACTTTGACATGCTTTCGAACTGCTAGGTGGGCAGGAGAAGGGACCAAGCAACGGGAGCTCATCTCGTCACGAGGATTCGAACTGCCGACCTTCTGATCGGCAAGTCCTAGGCTCTGTGGTTTAACCCACAGCGCCACCCACGTCCCTTACTAGGGATGAAACCTGGGCCTTCTGTGTCTAAAGTAGATGCTCGCAGTTACGCTGTGGTCTTTCTAAGAATTTCTGGTCACCCATTTCCGAGCTTGGTCATTTTGAACAACGTTTGACCCGCTCTTCTCAGAGGTCAAGTCCTGTGGCAAGCACCAAGAGCAGCCAGGAAACCTGCCAAGGGGCAGAGGCACGGATTAGAAGAGAAAATCAACTTTCCTGGTCGACCTGATTGACATGATTAATTGCCACCCACGTAAGTAGGTGTTGCTGCTGTTTATTTTAACGGCTCTGCCAGCAACAAGCATCTGGGATTCCTAAATGTTGCTCCATCGCCCCAGTCAGCCTGGAATCCAGCCCTGATTTTATCTCGTGTGTCACCACCAAAATCAAAAACAAAAAATAATCTTGTGTGTGAGAGAAGATAAAGCAATCCTAAAGGGTTTTATTGCAAGATAGGGTTCTGCCTTGTCTTGCAAGGAAATTGGTTTTGTGGCTGAATCGGAGGTTTGGCACTGCTCTCCTGGAAACATCTCCGACTCTCAAACCTCTTTTGCTTTCAGAGAGTTTTCACATGGAGCTTTTTATTTGGGGGGAAAAACACTCACCTTTTTCAGATCTCTCTTGATTGTGTCGTGTTCTAGATGCTATTAAAATTCTCGCAGCCGTTGTCACATACATGAAGATGTTTTTCAGCTTTTTTGGCAGATCTTTCCCTACAATCCCTAATAAAAATGCTTCAGGTTTTTTAACAAATGTTAAATGGAACATTTTCTTCAATTCGTTGTATATCATTTCCCAAACTTTTTTAATTACCTTACAATCCCACCACATATGATAAAATGTCCCCTCCTTTCCCTTACACTTCCAACATATATTTGAACTAGTTTTGTACATTTTCCCTAACTACACTGGTGTTGTGTATCATCTGTACATCATCTTCATGTAATTCTACTTCAATAGGGAACAATCTGTAAATTTTAAGTCAGTTTTCCATAATTTTTCCCAGCCTTCCATCATAATGTTGTGACTTACGTCTTGTGCAATTCTTGTTGGTGTGGGAATGAGAGATAACTTTTGCTGTTCACCATACAGTGAAATCCCAGTGGGCATGCAATATCCATCACAAAAGCCTGTGTCCACTCACTTTTTGTAAGCTGCAAAAATTCTGCTGGTGGACACCCATGTGTGCTGACAGCATCATTTTGGGGGGGGGGGGAGGGAAAGCACAAACTGCAACAAGGGTTCGACCCACACCTATGTGCTACTGTCCCATTCCATTCATAAAATGTAATGAATCACAGAAAGAAAAAGGTGTCTGCTTTAATTCGGAAATTATATTTTCTGTATTTCTGAACCTCCAGCATGCTCCACACTAGGGCTTTTCTACCATCGGGGATGGGGTCTCAGTTCCCACCCCCCTCATGGTAATAGGGTTGCAGCTTCGACCACTAGGTTTGTTAGGCCCAGGTCAAATGTACTCCTCCCCACCTTGACAATACCATCCTATGATGAACTTGCTCAAGCTGCAACACTGAGGCAAAGCTTAGCTTTGTTGTTCCTTTTAAAGCACACTTTAAGAAGCGCATTAAAAAAAAACCTTTGGCTCTCCGTCTGCTAACACTACAATGTTGTCTAGTTTCTTTTCTAGGAAAGGTTTGATTAACCTTGCTCCTTACTGCCTGCGCTATTCTTCCAGGAGCAATTGAGAGGGAAAGCGTTGTCTCCTACTAAGTTGCTCAGTTTCTGCCCCTTGTGTACCAAAAATAGTAACTTGTTTGACTTGCTCACACAAAGGAAAACTTCCTTGCATCCTGCTGTCAGCTTTCAAAGGCAGTTTAATTTCCCCCATGTCTCAAAGGACAGCTCTCCAAGTTCATGTGTCAAGTGATGGGGGTTACTTAGAGTTGGACTGACCTCTTCAAGGACCCCCAAGAAGCATAATGGGAGTCTTTGCCACTGGATGTCCGACTACCTGCTTCTTGTGGACTCAGGTTAGGATTCTGTAGTGAAAACCGAGGTAACCACTCTGTGGAATGAGCAGGAGGAGCCTAAGAATACAGGAGGGCTTGCTTTCTGTCTGCAGAAGTAAGTGAAGTACAGTGGCACCTCAGGTTACAGACACTTCAGATTACAGATTCCACTAACCCAGACATAGTACCTCGGGTTAAGAACTTTGCTTCAGGATGAGAACAGAAATCGTGCAGCAGAGGCACAGCAGCAGCAGGAGGCCCCATTAGCTAAAGTGGTGCTTCAGGTTAAGAACAGTTTCAGGTTAAGAATGGACCTCCAGAACGAATTAAGTTCTTAACCCGAGGTACCACTGTAACATATTGTTACAGGAGGGGGAACCCTCCCCCCAAAAACCCTAGAAATTAATAAATGGTAGGATTTTGATTATCTGGGATGTGAAAGGAGAAATACAAGCTACAGAGGAATTCCTGGACCAGCCTCTGCAAAAGGACCTAGCAAAACTAGGGCTATTAAGGAACAATAGAGGACCACAGAGGGACATTGGCAATGTAAGAGAACGGTGCTTCCCCCTTACCCTGAGGTGTGAACAGAGACTAGTTGCCAGGGTAGCTGGATGTCAAGTAACAAGAAAATAGAATTTTTTGGGCAAGGGGTTCTGGGAAGAAGAAGCAGGAAGAAGGCTGGAATCCATCTTGGGCAGGCTGGCTGAAGGCTGGCTGCACTGCTGTGGGGTACAAATCCCTCTTGAAATGACCATGCCGTAAGACCTGGACTCCTTCCATGCAGGTTGAAGGTGTAAATAGGTGAGTAAACCATATTTCTTAAAGCTACAACAGTCTCTGCCATGCCTCAGTTCTCCAAAGGAACACAGACCCTGGGTGAGTGCCTGGAACTCTTGCCACCTCTCGGCCAGGGTGGGGGGGAGGCACCCAACTTTTGTAGCAATATATTCCCATCTAAACAGCCACCTCCCCTGTTATACCATTAAATCCAGGGTCTAAAATTGCCCAGCTGCACCACTGTTTAATTCCAATTGCTTAGATTAGGAAAAGGGCTCAGTTTATTTTCTCAAGGAGAGCGCAACCCAAATGTTCACCTTCCCCCCTAATCCCGAAAGTTAATGATACTAACAATCAGATTCAACAGCACTAGCAAATTAACAATATGTCCTGATGACCTTCAATCACAGGTTTCAAGTCTAAAGATTAAATGACTCAGATTTTAATCCAAACCGTGTCTTACGAAACCATGTTCAGCACTGATAGGCATCTTAGAAATACCCTTTGCAGAGTTCTTGCATCTTTCAGCAACAGAGGCTTGGCCTCTTTATGGGAGAAGTTACAGCAGCTCAGTGGCAGGGTTAGGTTAAAAATCAGGAACTCTCAGGTTTATTCCTCCAGTATCCATTTTAAAAATAAAATAAAATAAATGAGTCAGGTAGCAAGGGACGGGGAAGACCTCTGTCCAAGGCTATGGAGAGTGAATCCCAGTCAGAGCAGGCAATATTGTGCATTGGCAATGGAGGTGATGATAGGCAGTGACTTGAAGCTTGCTGAGATTGAATGCTGAAGGAAGCGGAGCTTGAAGTCAGCACCAATCAGCTGATGGAATGCCAGGCAATTGACAGGTGGGTGGGGTCCTAGGTATAGAAATAGTCCACCATCAGCAGGGGAACCTGGGATCCAGCCCACCAGCCAGATCCACTATCTCACACCATGTGGCTTTATTGGCCCCGCCTCCATAAGCCACAGGCCACAGGCCACTCCACTATGTCCAGGAACCGCCACTGCTGCACGGGGGTAGTTCTGCTCATGAAATAGATCTTCCCTTTCCTCTCCTCACCCCCCTATCCGTCTGTGCACCCTGAAAATCTGAAAGGTCCCCCAATCCTCTGGAGCAGATTTTGAGACATGAGTGTACGTCAGTTCTGTTTGTGCAATGGTAGGTACACCATGCAATCCACAGTTTATCAAGTTTCTTCAGAGTAGGCCAATAGCTCAAAATATTCACACAGAACCTAGGACTTCATTGTCATCTGCCGTCTTAACGCCTCTAAACCACTTTATGCCACTGGAATCTCAACTCGCTGTCATATCCAGATGTGTTATTTTGGCTTGCTTTCCTTTTTGATTAGCATTGTACGAAGTAATCCATTGAGCCAAGTCAGCAGTTGGCAGCTGGTCTATTGGCTAAACATGTGAAGTGATATAGTTATGAGACACGGCATATACCTAACTTCCGTTGCATAAGACGTAATAATTTGTTCCTCCGCCTATATGTGATTAAGAATATTAAGTACTTAGTAGACATACACTTGCTATTGTATTCTGGATAATAAAATCTGCCTCTAGTGCAAAGCAGAAAAACCAGTCTATCCAGAATCAGGTAGCTGAGTTTTCAACCAGCGCCTAAAAAACGTAAGGTGATTTTGGATGCCTTAGCCACTGAGCTGCATAGAAAAAGAGGTATTGCACTAGAGTAGCATTGCTTTGCTCTCGACAGTTGCAACAATTCTGCATCCCCTTTGGACTTTCACTGGCTTTGGCTCAGCCAGCTGAGCCCAGTGGGACAAGTTACACTGTCTTATCTTCAACTGTGCTGGGGCTGGGGATTTAACACCGTCTGTGTGGGGACTCAGCTGGCTGAGCTGAAGATCAGCTACATCCTAAAATACTCATCCCAATGGCTCTTGAGTGAAGATCCAGTTTCAGGAGAGCTTGCCCTATCTGTAATTGCTTTCACTCTGTCTTGTAGATCATCAGAGTATCATCACCGTGCATCTTTTTCATCATCTTGGTGGCAGGGCCGGATTTAGTTTTGATGAGGCCCTAAGCTACTGAAGGTAATGGGGCCCTTTATATGTCTAGCTGTCTTTTGTCAACAACAAATTGTCACTGGTTTTTGTGTTGAGTATATGCTATATGGTAATTTATGGATCTAATTGGTATCTAAAGCCATTTGCACATAACAAAATATGTATTTTATCAAAGTAATTGTTGAACTGAAATACAATTAAGAATAAGTGATATTTGAGGGAGCAGGCTAGCAGGTGGGGCCCATTACTTACAGCATAGGAGCCTACACAACACAAAACACATGCTTTATGTAGGTTTTATTTTATTTGTTTTATACCTTATATTTTGGAAATGTACACCCAGGGGTTTTTTTCCTTTAATTTTTTTTTTGGGGCCCTCCCAAGAGAGTGAGGCCCTAAATTATAGCTTGTACCTAAATCCGGCACTCAAGGAAAATGACAGTCTCTGTCCCCAAAGCACTTATAATCCAATGCAGTGCAAGAGAAGGCAAAGGAAGGAAGGAAGGAAGGAAGGAAGGAAGGAAGGAAGGAAGGAAGGAAGGAAGGAAGGAAGGAAATGCAAGATGCTATGTGCACTTGTATTAGTGGATGAGGCTGGAGGGTTAAGCCGAAGGCTTCTCAACATGCCTCACTGTCACTGTAACTCTATGTAAACAGCAGTCCCATTTATCCACACACGTTGGGTGTTCCCCACTGGCCATTTAGATAAAACGAGCTTATGTTTCCAAAAACACAATCATAATTGTCAGTTCAAATAGCTAGATGACAAGCTTAACGCAACAATTAAGCATGAAGACTTAGAAAGACTTTGCTGTAGCGTTTGAGCAAGTCAACAGCATGCCTGCCGATTGCACAAAATAACTCAGCCCTAGAACTTGCCCACTGGGTAAAAGTGGCCTCTAGCCACATGGTTCAATGATGGCAAATACAGAATGCTTCTAGACAGCTGACAACTCTCTCTCTCTCTCCCACTTGTTTTCACTATTGTGAATCATGCCCAATTACATGAAAGCCAAATTCAGTACTGAGTGCCAAATTAGTCACTTGATTAGAAAATGTGATGTTGTAGAAGAGTGTTTGCTCTGTCTGGATCTACTGGGAACAACAAATAGGAAAGCAGACTGTGAAATGGTGCAAAATTACTGATTATACTTGGGTAGCCCCATCTTACAGGGATACGGGTGGCGCTGTGGTCTAAACCACTGAGCCTCTTGGGCTTGCTGATCAGAAGGTCAGCGGTTTGAATCCCTGCGATGGAATGAGCTCCCGTTCCTCTGTCCCAGCTCCTGGCAACCTAGCAGTTCGAAAGCATGCCAGTGAAAGTAGATAAATAGGTACTGCTGTGGAAGGAAGGTAAATGGCATTTCCATTTGCTCTGGCTTCCATCACGGTGTCCCGTTGCACCAGAAGCGGTTTAGTCATGCTGGCCACATGACTGGAAAGCTGTCTGTGGACAAACACCGGCTCCCTCAGCCTGAAAGCGAGATGGGCGCCACAACCCCATAGTCACCTTTGACTGGACTTAACTGTCCAGGGGTCCTTTACCTTACCTTCTTACCTTAGCCCAACTTCAGGATGGCAGTGTGGCAGAGTGACTCCAGGCTACCATAAATAAATCTGCTATTCCCACTACTTTATGAGTTAATCTTAGGAATAATAATTAATAATAATAATAATAATAATAATAATAATAATAATAATAATAATTTATTTATACCCCACCCATCTGGCTGGGTTTCCCCAGCCACTCAGGGTGGCTCCCAACAGAATATTAAAAACACGATAGAACAACAAACATGAAAAACTTACCAAAACAGGGCTGCCTTCAGATGTCTTCTAAAAGTGAGATAGTTGTTTATTTCCTTGACATCTGATGGGAGGGCATTCCACAGGGCGGGCACCACTACCAAGAAGGCCCTCTGCCTGGTTCCCTGTAATCTCACTTCTCGCAGTGAGGGAACCGCCAGAAGGTCCTTGGCACTAGATCTCAGTGTCCAGGCTGAATGATGGGGGTGGAGATGCTCCTTCAGGTATACAGGACAGAGGCCATTTAGGGCTTTAAAGGTCAGCACCAACACTTTGAATTGTGCTCGGAAATGTGCTGGTAGCCAATGTAGGTCTTTCAAGACTGGTGTTATGTGGTCTTGGCGGCCACTCCCAGTCACCAGTCCAGCTGCTGCATTCTGGATTAGTTGTAGTTTCTGGGTCACCTTCAAAGGTAGCCCCACGTAGAGCGCATTGCAGTTGTCCAAGCAGGAGATAACTAGAGCATGTACCACTCTGGAGAGACAGTCTGCGGGCAGGTAGGGTCTCAGCCTGCATACCAGATGGAGCTGGTAGAGAGCTGCCCTGGACACAGAATTGACCTGCACCTCCATGGACTCCCAGACTGCACACCTGGTCTTTCAGGGGCACAGTTACCCCATTCAGGACCAGGGAGTCCCCCACACCTGCCTGCCCCCTGTCCCCCCAAAACTACTTCTGTCTTGTCAGGATTCAACCTCAATCTGTTAACCGCCATCCATCCTCCAGCAATGAAGGCTAAGGGAGTTCATTCCTGCCAACCCTTCATGACTCAAGGAGGTAGGTGAAGAACAGCCCACAAACATCACAGCAAACCACGGCAATGCAGCTGGCTCCAGACAGCATTAGCCCCTGCCTTACCTCCTGACTCAGCTTGTGGTATCAAAAGAGGGATTCAGGGCCAAACTAGAAGGGGTAGGAACTTAGATTAGGTCAGTGGTGTGTTAATCCCGCACCCACTCAGCAAACAGGAAGCGTTTCACAGCCACTGAGAATCCTCAGTTCTAATTGGCCAATTTAGCACTCCCCATCTTAACAGCTTTCTCCCTAAATATTTTTTAGACTTCTGCAAACCTTGGAGTTTTCCCCAAGCCTGGCGATACCACCCTCTTGTGTATGGATGCAGACTTTTGGTTACCCAAACAACAGCAACACACGATACGATACAATAATCTTTGTTGTCATTGTCTCATACAGAACAATGAAACTGAAAAAATCTACATCAGACATTCAAAAACCAACAAGCCTGCTATCGCAGCTATCCCAGGCTGGTTAGGCCCCTAAAAACTCTGATACCCCATAATTAAATACAATATACTCCCATAGAGACTACCTTACACTGCGTTTAAAACGAAAATAGCATTTGGATAGAAACTGTTTCTCAGTCCTAGTCTTTATAACCCTGCACCTTCTTCCAGAAGGCAGAAGCTGAAAGAGATCATTTCTGGGGGGCGCACTGTCCTGCACTATCTCTGCAGCTTTCTTATGACACAGCGCGGACATCGGGAAAAGGGAAAATGATACCCACTAAAAAACAATGTAGCAAATACTATGGCCCATTTAGATGGATGCCTTCATGTGCAAACAATTCATATGGTGTCACTCAGGCATTTGTGGAAAAACAAATGCGTTTTCCAGAGCCCTTGTGCACAAGTTGTTCCACTGCCAAAAGAATGAGAAAGAGCTGGTTTCCCCACCTCTTCTCCACCTTCTTTGCACATTGCAATGATCTTCAACCATCCTGCCCATCAAGGTGAACCCAAATTTTACATAGTTATTATCCTTGTTTCAGCGGCTGCTGGCTAGCGTCCAAGTTGCCCCTGCAATCACTCATTCTGTAAAACTATGCCAGAAATACAGAGAAGAAGCCATAAAACTCCAGGTTCTTTGACTCCTCGCTGTCCATTGTCTGCAGAACAGGCTTGGGGTGAGGCAGGGGGAACCTTGCATTCTTTTACCTTTAAAAAAAAAAAAAGGTTGTGTACTGGGAGCTGTCTACAGATCATCTTTGAAAATTATTGGCAGTTTTTGTACCGCCATTCTCAAATGGCTGAAAAACAAAATAAACCTTTGACCTTTTCTGACAAACCTGCCTTTGGAGGAGGCAGTTGTTTATTTAGAGAAGCTTACCAGATAATGGAAAGCAAGGGGAGAGAGAGAAAGAGAGAGAGAGAGAGAGAGAGAGAGAGGAGCACTGGCAAATTGACTAGGTTGCTTTGAGCAGGCTAACCAAAAATAGAAAAATTGGAGGGTTGTTTAAAAAGAAAGAAAAAAGTGTGTGCTATTTTACAACACAGCACCCATTTATTTCCCACTGACCCTTCTTTTGCTATGGTACATTTTCTGAAGACGAGGTTAGGTAAAGGGGGGGGGGAGAGATTCTGTTTGCGCAAGGTTTATGTAAACTTCCTGTAGAAGCGAAGAGGCTCCCGTATTGGAGGTTATAAGAAAACACCTGCCCATCAATACGACATCACCTGGACAAAGGCTTCCTTGCACCTTTCACAGTAAGAAAGGCCTACCCATTACTTCTGATTATCAGCCACACCTGAATGAACCAACACAGCTCTGGTCAACAAAAGGTGACTCCGCCACTCCGCCACCCCAAAGCAAGAACCACAACATGGGTCACATTCCTATCTGCTCTGACTTCCTGAAGTAGCTTCAATAGAACATCCAACATGTTTTATTGGTGGGAAGAGGTTTCCCCTCCACCACCTTTTCAGTCCAACAATCATTTTGCAAGACAGGATGTTGTTTGCCATTCAGGTAACCTTTTCGGAATAAAGAGCAACAACTCAGGGCAGACTTTGCCCTCCCAAGCAGCCAACACAGGTGGCGTGGCCCAATTCAAACAACCATAATAAAATATAAAGTGATGAACCAATAAAAAAAGTATTGAACCAAAAGACACAGCGGGATGGGGTGGGGACTGACTGTTTTTTTGTCCTGAGGGCTATATTTAGGGTTGCCAAGCCTCTGAGGGCTGCATGTCCATAACTGTCAACTTTTCCCATTTCTTGCAAGGAATCCTATTCGGAATAAGGGAATTTCCCCTAAAAAAAAAAGGGAAACGTTGACAGCTATGTGCATGTCTGCAGTGGTTGTGGCCAAACTCAGACCCTCCAAGTGTCCTTATTTTCCAGGGACAGTCCCAGATTTACAAAAGCTCTCCCGGTTTCTGATTTGATCCCAGAATGTCCCACCTTTCCTTAGGGTGTCTCTATTTTCATTAGAGAAATGTTGGAGGGTGTGGAGTTATATATTTATTCAGTGAACCGCCCTGAGACCCCCGAGTATAGGGCGGTATATAAATAGTAAAAATAAGAAGACGACGGGGATGTGGAGTGGAAAGTAAAATTGAGAACAACTAGCAACTAAGACTCTAGAAGGAAGGGACACACACAAAACTCAAACTACTTCATTTGTGTTTAAAGAGGAAGTCATGCCAGCAAATCTACATTGATAGGGGTTCCCACCCATTAGATTACTCTCATTCTAAAAGAATTCCAGAATATTTATTCAGCAGCAAGCAAAATGCACCAATTTCAAGATAACACGTGGCAAGATAATGGCAGGTCACGGAATCAAGTGGGAGAGAATGAGTTTTTATACATGCGTCTGTGCATGGGAAATTCTAGTTAAATAATCCAGGGTGGAGATGGGGGAGGGGGGGCGAGCTGATAAGGAAGCTGGAGAAGTCACATGGCAGTTTCACTGAGAAAGAAAATAAGGGGAAATTGGGTAAAGTGGCCACTCACACCTTGCCAAAAGAGAATAATAAAAAGAAGTCAAAGGAAAACATGGATTTGCACGTACTAATCTATATACAGTGGTACCTCTAGTTAGGAACTTAATTCATTCCAGAGGTCCGTTCTTAACCTGAAACTGTTCTTAACTAGAGGCGTGCTTTCGCTAATGGGGCCTCTTGCTGCCGCTGCGCCGCCAGCACACGATTTCCATTTTCATCCTGGGGCAAAGTTCTCAACTTGAGGGAACTCTCCCAGGTTAGCGGAGTTTGTAACCTGAAGTGTTTGTAAGCTGAGGTGTTTGTGACTCGAAGTCCCACTGTATAAGAAATGGTGCAGATTCCTATCTTACTTCTTTGTCCCTTCGGAGCTCCGTTGTGTCTCTTAAGTGGAAAGCCACTTCGCGAAACTCTCCTCGCACCCTTTCAAAGTAAGGTGTTTTTTTTCAAGTTCTTTGCGACTGCACATACATGCCTTGTGTGAATATTTTTCTGAGTCATAATACCAACTGCGTTGGGACATTCAGTGCATATTATACCTTCATTATATGCAGAGTTGTGTTTGTTTTGATTAGATTCTATTCTCTGTATTCCTTCATTGTTGGGTGCTAAATGCTGAAGGGCAACTTTAAGGTCACTGCTCTCTCTTGTTCTTTATCTTCAATGAACTAGGCAGGTCTTCAACTGGGGGACTCCAGAGAGAGGACTGTCTTTTGAAAAGTAGGATACATGACCACCCTAAAATTGGGGCATGCATGATAGTATTTTCCCAATCCGATTACATAGACCAGAGGTTTTCAACCTTTCTGAGCCCACAGCCTCCTTGACCAATTGTTTTCTTTCTGCGGCTCTCCTGTGGGGCTCAGGAGCCCAGTTATGTCACCCCTTGCTTGCATAGCTGGCAGCCTATCACCCTTTTGCGAACACCTTCCCTCGTGGAGTATTTTTTCAGCCTCTTCTCCTTGAGAGAGCCAGCATGGTGTAGTGGTTAAGAGCAGTGGACTCGTAATCTGGTAAACTGAGTTTGCTTCCCCGCTCCTCCACATGCAGCTGCTGGTTGACCTTGGGCTAGTCATACTTCTCTGAAGTCTCTCAGCCCCACTCACCTCACAGAGTGTTTGTTGTGGGGGAGGAAGGGAAAGGAGAATGTGAGCCGCTTTGAGACTCCTTTGGGTAGTGATAAAGCGGGATATCAAATCCAAACTCTTCTTCTTCTTGGGAATCCTCCGCTGCTGCTGCTGCCCTTGGTCTCTGAACTACCCACCCCCTGCCCCAAAGAGAGGTGCCTCCTCACACTGCCCCACAGGGGCCTGGGACTTGTCTGTCTACTTCCAACAGCAAGGGTTGGCGGACTGGCTGGCTGGGCTCCCTGGCCCCCTTGCTTGCTTACTCCGAGGCCGCCTCAGCTCCTGGCAACCAGCACCCCCTGGCCAGCCCCAGAGGCACCAATTCACCAGGGGAGCTTGTAGCCAGGGCTGCTACAACAACAGCCATGCAAGCCTTGGGGAGGCAGAAATGTGAGAAGGCATCAGAGGAGGGAGGGAAGGAAAGAAGGACAGAGGTCAGTATTGCCCATAGCACCCCTGACATCATTCAAGGCACCCCAGGATGCCACGACACACAGGTTGAAAACCACTGCCCTAATCCTTTGAAAACTGAAAAATAGATTTTGGTGTTTTCCCTGCAGTGTGTTGTATAGCTAATTAATTTAGGGGTTATGGGTGGGCTATTGTTATGAGTTTGAGGATGCCAAACCCCTCTAATTAATCCCTGGATCCAGCAAGTGTTAGAATTTAATCAAGGCTTGGGGTGTTAAATTGGGTGTCAGACCCCCTTTAGTCCCTGCATCCTACAAGTGTTGAAATCAAATCAAGCCAAGGTAGCTTTTATGGGTCAAAGTTGAGGATTTTTTTCTTCCTGCTTCCATCTGAATTACTTATTATCCCGGCTCATGTGTAATGGCAGCAACAAGAAATGTTAAGGTCTGCATCGTATATACATTTGCAGCATAAAGGTTCATGAAAACAGTTTGAACGCTTTCCCACCTCCCTCTTTAAGGTCCACATTATTACTAGATAAATATACATTGTTCATTCCAGGACATTCTTTTTTCCACTCTACTCTACCTATTCACCAGGTTAATGCATTAACTTAACTGCTGCTTATTGATGATCCCCACCCCCAAGGTAAAGTAATGGGGCCTGTATGACCATATCCTTGACTCTAATTGAAAGCCTCAGTTAAAAAAAATAAAAATAAAAGGCACTTATATATGTTGCAGTCCTAGTTTCATAGCAGTAAAATAAATAAACCAACAATTTCATCTCAAAAAGCGGAATATCATTGAAAAACATTGGATGCAGCACAAACCTTTTCTGCAAAAGAAAACAAAGCAAAACAAAAAAAAGCCCTCCGATATCTAAAGTGGGATTTAGTGAAAGGGAGGTAGATAAAGACTTTTTGTTCAAAAATGAAGTTTCTAATTTTAAATGGGTGAGAAAACTACAGTTCCTTTATTTTATTTTATTTTGGTTCGGGCAAATTCAATAGGATGGCAGTCAACAGAAAGCTGCAGTGGCAGAAAAATCTCTGCACTCTCTGGTGAAGCATCTTTCCTCACGGAGGACTGGGATTACTCTTTGCAAAACCCCTGATAGAAAACTTCAAAACTCTACATGCATCTTTCCTACCAAGGGAAAGGTCCCTGTAGGCCTTCTTACGTCTCAGACTCCCGTAGGAGAAGATGCTCTGCTGGGAACTGGGAGTCCCCATCGCTGCCTCTGCCTACCCTATTCGCATCTTATAGTAAGTTGTGGTTTGTTTTTTTCCTTGGGGCAGGGAATTGCCTTTCCTTAATTGGGGCACTGCTGAATTCTCTGCTCTGAGACTCTGCTTTCACTTTTTGTAATACAGTGGTACCTCAGGTTAAGTACTTAATTCGTTCCAGAGGTCCGTACTTAACCTGAAACTGTTCTTAACCTGAAGCACCACTTTAGCTAATGGGGCCTCCTGCTGCTGCTGCGCCGCCGGAGCACGAATTCTGTTCTCATCCTGAAGCAAAGTTCTTAACCTGAAGCACTATTTCTGGGTTAGCGGAGTCTGTAACATGAAGCGTATGTAACCTGAAGCGTATGTAACCTGAGGTACCACTGTACAGTCTTACCTTGGGTTACAGACGCTTCAGGTTGCGTTTTTTCAGGTTATGGACTGCTGAAACCTGGAGGTACCGGAACGGGTTACTTCCAGGTTTCAGCAGTCACGCATGTACAGAAATGCTGAATTGCTCTTTGTGCATGCACAGAAGCGCTGAATTGCAATCCGCGTGTGCACAGAGGTGCAGATGCAGGTTGTGAATGCTGCGGGTTGCGAACGTGCATCCCACACGGATCACATTTGCAACCCGAGTGTCCACTGTATCGTACAGGTGGTATCCTGTTTGCAACAAAATGCAGCCATGTGGAATGCTCCTGTTCACTTCTCCAAGGCTACGTTATTTCATTTCCCCTTCCAGTTGGTCAGCATTCCACGGCCACTGAGCATGCTCAGTCCTCATTAAAGAAAAAGAAAAATCTGCAAGACTTTTAATCTCTAACTTGTGCATGGGTGGTGCCCTTTTGACTGTATAAGCAATAGCACTCCCGTCTGAACACTGAAAACAAAGGGAATAAAATCATTCGTGCTTGTAGTGAAAACTAAGAAGGAGAGTCTGCTAATGAATGAGTGAACCAAAAGCTGTCTATAAGGAGTTCCCAGCAGCCAAGGTCTTTTCAACGCCTTTCTGCCTGTTTGCCAAAGTCCTTTCCTCCTGCTTCTATGCATGCACTTTTCCCATCCCATGTTTGATTTTCCTTGCTCCACTAGATTCCTTGTCAAAATTCCAAAAGCCTGCAAAATCTGAAATGCTTCGAAGAACAAGCAGTCCTTGTGAAAGTTTGCTTCAATCAAGATAATCTGTACAGTTGCAACTTTTGCAACATCGTAAGTTACCTCATCACAGGGATGGTGTTAAGTACATGAAGAGAAGGTGCCTGAGCTTTGCTTTCATTCCTCAAAATCGGATTATGGCCTTATCTTTGTAGAGTTCAGAACTAGTTTTTCCTGGCACATATTAACATGGCGGTTGCAATCAGCTAGATTTGCAATCGCTCCTGCAATCGTTCTGGCACTAATCTTACTCTTAACTTCCATAGTCTTTTAAAAACTAATTTTCTGGTAAGGAGCAACCATTGAGAAAAATATGAAAAAACCACTATGTTTATATTATATTTCTAACTGATAAAATATAACTGTTACATAAAGAGGGGTGGAATGATGTGGTCCTGTGCATGCCTTCTCAGAAGTAAACCCCATTGGATTTAATGGAACTTACTCCCAGGTAAGTGGGAATTGGATTGCACCCTAAGGCCCTGTGGGTGCAATTCCATACTCACTTTCCAGTGAATGAACCTTACTGAAATCAATGGGACTTGTGGATGCACTGCATTGTAAATCAAAAAAAGATCATATGTCCTTCTATATACAACCCAATAACAAAAGCAAAGAAAAATCCATGAAAACTTTCCTGCCGTTTCAGATTAAAGAAGAAAAAGTACACTCAAGCAATGTAACAAATATGGATCAAAGTGATGCCTACGTGGCCATAACACCTTAATAAATATGTATCAGAGAATATGTATTGCTTCAGTATTATTTTTGTTACAGGACTCCCTGAAGATATAGTCACAGCACAATTCTGTGCATGCACAATCAGAAGTAAAGTCTACTGTGTTCAGGGGTGTCATGTTTTTTTATCGTCTTCCAAAGCAACTCCTCTATTCCGAACTTAAAAATGGAAAGCTGGTGGTCAACAAAAGAGGTTTAAAGACTGTCTCAAAGGCAATTTTTAAAAAATGTAGTAAAAACACCAACAATTGGGAAACACTTGCCTGAGAGCACTCCAATTGGAGAACAGCCTTCACCAAAGGTGTCATGGGCTTTGAAGACACTCAAACTCAGGACACAATTCTCTTTCTTCGGATAAGTGAGTCATTCCTCATATACTAAGCTGGAGTCTGTAGGATGCTGTAAATTATTTTATGATTACTTGCTTAATAGGGCAAGTTGACACACACAATTTTTTGGGTCATATGCTTGCTCTTTTATATAATCATACATTTGCATTGTGGGCATATTTTATGTAACGTGGATAAATCTTACAATGCGTAATTTCCTCCTAAGATACATGAACAGATGAAAAGGGTACAAATGATATTTTATGATCTGCAAGTTGGTGGCTGTGGTGGGGGTAGTGGTGGGACAAAAACTAGACATGGAAGAGTCCTATTTCTGTTCAGAAAATATTGAGAAGAAGTGGATTTTTCAGCCCAAAGTCCTGCTGGTTTTTTTATCCTGGAACCTGTCCCAAATTGACCAAAATCACATAGGATCTGGTGGAGCCCAACAATTTGCAAGACACCTGCCCCCCCCGATAATGTTGACATGTCTTGCATAGAGAAAGGTGTGTCACCTTTTTGCACACACAGCACAACCTGTCTCATTGGATTGGGCTCCAGTGCTGATGAAACTCACTTGAATGCTGCATGGGCAACAAGTTTCTGCATATGTGCAATATGGCCTACAACAAAGGAGAGTGATTTATTGACATTGCAGTTTGTGCTGAGCATGTATCAGCCTGGCACAGTGGCAGGATTCTGCTAGGCTCACACAGAAGGCACCTCTGCTTGCATAATGCAGTCCATATTTTAATAATAAAAAATAAAAATACAAAAGCAAAATCCCAGATCACTCACTTCCCCCCTCCAGGATGGATCAATGTAGTTAAGTTTGCCAAAATCCAATCTGTGATTTTGGTAGTTGCCATTCTTCAGGGTTATCAGTAAAGTATATTATAAAAGGATGCCATCTCTCAACAAAATCAACTACATCATTTGTATTATTCAATGTGTGCAATCTCTTTGTTAGTTTTTCTGATACAGCAATTGACCATACATTTTGTTTCCAACAAGAGATACACAGATGTTCCAATCCATTCCAATTCTGTGTCACTAGTAGGCATGCTGCTACTAAAAAAAAAGTAAATGTTTCTTTATTTTCTGGTCAGATTGCCCTTCTTTAAAAATAGTTAACAATCCCAAACTTAGGGTACATTCCTAAGTTTGAATGTCTAAATGGTATACTAAATGTCATCATCAATGCATGATTCTGAAGTTGGAAATGGACTAAATAGTATGGCATATGTTAAAATACTATTACCAGAGTCAGTTGCTGAGGAAATACTTAACCAGTTTCAACACTGCTATATGCCCTGGGTGAGCCTTACCAATTACGGCCAAACCTCGATTCCCAAGTGGCTCCATTTTCAACCGTTTTGGCTCCCAAATGCTGAAAACCCGGAAGTAAATGCTCCAGTTTTTGAACGTTTTTCGGAAGTTGAACATCTGACATGGCTTCCTCTTGAGTGCAGGAAGTTCTGGCAACCAATCGGAAGCCACTGCCTTGGTTGTCAAGCATAATCCGTTCCAGAAGCCTGTTCGGCTTCCGAAACATTCGACAACTGAGATTTGCCTGTACTTTTAAAGTATTGTTGCATGCCACCCCAATCTCTGAGCGGTGCGAGATTCCAGGAGTTCCAGGCGCTAACCGGGGGTCTGTGTTTCCTTTTTGAAATGAGGCACAGTGGAGTTTTGGGTGTCTTTATGATATGTGGTTTGTTTACACATATATACAACCTGAGCCTATGTATGATGGAGGGGCTCAGAACACTGACATTCCAAGAGGGTCTTGCCTCTCCCATAGCTGCAGCCTTGGATTCAAACAGACACCAGACTCCCTGCAGCTTGCTGAAATTTACAGGCTGCAATCTCTCCCCCCCCCCCCGCCCCAGAGTTTCAGCCAACTCTGAAACTCTACTTTTAAACTCTGCTTTGTTTTCCAAGCTAAACGCTGACTTTCCTCATATCTCCTTCCCTTCCCTTTGTCTTTCTTAATGACTTGTCTCCTAAGCAGTTTTCTGACATGGGATGCTGGCCTGGCTTATATTTTAATACTGGCTAAATCCAGTGTCTGGCATCCAGTTTTAACACTCCAAGCACTGATTAAATTCTAACATTTTTGGAGCACATAGAGAAGAAATGCCATGGCGCATCTGCAGCAGCACAGCAGTACATCTTCATCAGCCCCAGAAGCAACACAACATGTCTCTCCCATATCAGTCTCTACAGTCAGACCAGGTGTTGCAACTTTCCAACAGTTTGATGTTACCCTCAAAAGTGCTCTCCTTCGCTGTCTCCAGAGACAGATGTCAACCAACTGAATCCAGGGATTTTAGGGTAACTAGCACCCATGAACTCATTATGCTTTATTTTGCAATAAAATTGGTTTATTACCCAGAAAGAAGGATGCTAATTTAGGGTTACCAGATGTCCCCAGTTCCCAGGGACAGTTCCCTGATTTGCAAATCTGTCCCCGGACAAATTCCATCCCTGGAATGTCCCCAGATTTGCAAATCTGTCCCCAGGAAACGTGGCAGCGGCAGCCTCAGCAGCCCGGAGCCAGTCTGGTAGCACAGTTGGCTCTGGCTGGCTTGAAGAGCTGCTCGCTGCCGCCACCACTGCCGAAGGTGAACTGGGGACATCATACATAGGCTCAGGTTGTATAAATGTGTAAATAAACCACATATCATAAAGACACCCAAACCTCCGCTGTGCCTCATTTCAAAAAGGAAACACAGACCCTGGGTAAGTGCCTGGAACTCCTGGAATCTTGCACCGCTCAGAGAGTGGGGTGGCATGCAACAATATTTCAAAGGTATAGGCAAACCTGGTACAGATCGCCTGCCCCCTTTCCCCTTTGTTTTGATAGATGGGGGGAGGCTCAGGAGTTGCGGGCGGGTGGCCGTTGCCCAGGAGGGGTGCAAGGCACATGGTTACTCTGCCAGGCAAGGTGCAAAGCCCTTCTTTTGCACCCTGTGAAACATAAATGTGCAGTTTTTTTAAAAAAACTGGGCAATGGCGCCAGCCAGGACTCCCAAGCCCCCGATCTGTCAAAACAAAGGGAGAAGGGGGCAGGAGATCGGGAAAGGCTTGGGAGTCATGGGCAGGCGGCATGCCGTTGCCCAGTTTTTTAAAAACTGACATTTATGTTTCACAGGGTGCAAAATAAAGGCTTTGCACCTTTATACAATATGCATGTGTGCTTGGGCCCAGGGTCTTTTGCCTCACCATCCCCACTACTGACTCCCTGTTGCTACTGAGCTTCCAAAAAAAAAAAAGGGTCCCCGCATTCATTGAAAAAAATCTGGTAACCATATGCTAATTGCAGCACAATTTGAGACCGTTGGATTAAAATTTACCAACCTCCTTTACAATACACTGTAAAAGAGTTGCTAAATTGTAACTCACTGTTGTGTTGTAATTATTGCAATACTTTATGACTAATAAAATCTGGCAATTTTGTATATTACTGTATGGAGTGTCTTTAAGGAGCTCCCAGTGTTTCCCATCGAATTAAATCAAGTCATAGGAGGAAACTGTATTAGGTATTTATTTGGCTAGACAGTCATGTGGAAATTTTCCTCTATTATACTGGAGGTTATGCTCTTAAAAATAATTCGGTGGCTGATCTGTTACAACACACAAAGACAAACCCAAGCAAGGCTTTCTTGTAAACATTTGTGTCAAACCACTCACCTTTTCTGTATATTTTTTTCTGTTTGAAATGCTTGTCTTCAGTAGTATGATAACACAGCCAGATCAGATGGACTATAGGATGAGGTGATGTTGTACTCCCAAGATGCCTGACTAGATGGGATAACCAGTATGAATAATCCAGGAAGGAGGAAGAAACACAGGCAGGAAAGAATTCATACAGAATGTGACACCAGGGCGGAAAATGGTAGAAAAACAAAAACAAAACAAAAGGATAGAAATAGCTAAACATCCCTGTATTAAGGGCTTTCAGGGAAAATGCTCACTGTCACAGAATCACCTCAAAGCAGAAATTTGTGAATATTCTCAGCAGCACTAATGTAGATTTTTATTGCTACAACAACTCTGTAAAATAGGTCATTGTTCTTGCACAATTGGGATTCTTGGATTATGCCGGACAAGAGTGTAAACAGAGGCTAAACATGGAGCTTGGCACACTTCCCATTCGCACCTTGCAAACTGTCCGTGCCGATGCAAAAAGTCCTCCTCTGCCTCTTTCTCTTGCTGGTAGCAGAGCGAACACAGCGGTGAGAAGCAACTGCAAACAGTGTGGGTAATAATTCAGAGCAGACACAAGGCAGTCCTTATCTTCTCTTGCCTTTAATCATGTAGAATAACACCATAAATTCAGACCTGGCGAGAACTGACACATTCTCCCTCTCGCATAGCGTCCCAGAGTCAGACTGAAACACTTAGCGTCAAACCACTCCCTTAAGTGTTTCTAACCACGCCTCAGGAAAGAGACGTCACCAGAACTCTTTAACTCTGTGAGTTCTGAAACCAATAACACCCCCTCTCGTTACGAATCCTGAGGGAAACTGTGAACCCCTATTTACAGACCTTTTTGAGTTCAACTCACCTCCCATTGCCTTTTGCCTCCCACTGGCATCTATCCCAGGCAATTGTTGAATCCCTTCCACACTCCCAGAATCACACTGTGCGAAACCAACCCACGCACTGGTGACCTGAAACCTCTCCGGTGGAACCCCCTTTGTGGTCCGAGTTGACCGCCGGAGCACAACCTCGGGCGCTCCTCCTGACCCACTGGGGTCAGCAAGTGTGTCTCCAGCAAGCTCAGAAGACTCCCCCTCTGACTTGCTGCGTCTTCAGGCCTCCTGCACTTGGCTAACAGGAGATGAAGGCTCACTCTTGGGTTCTCTCTTAACCTGTGGAGAAACCCACCCCTGTGCTTGACCATCATCAGCAACCTGGTCTTCAGCAACAGGCTCCGCCTCTGCCTCTCCTTCCTCCCTTTCTTCCTCCCTTTCCTCCCCCTCAGAATCGGACAAGCATTCTGAGAGAAAATCAGAACCAACCCTAGGCTGTGACCAACCACCCTGCTCAAAGAACTCAGCATGCTTGCTGACCAGCAGCTTGGTCTGATCACCCTCTGGGTATGCAAACTTCCACCCATTTGTTGCAGGATCATACCCACAGAAGATCATGTCCTGGTACCTAGGACCACCCTCCTTCCGTTGCGCTGTTGGTATCGGCACTGAAGCCCTGGAACCAAACGAACGGAAGAAATGCACCTGTGGCTTCCTCTTGTGCAACAGAAAAAACGGTGTGTCACCTACATCGTGATTGTAGGACCTGTTAAAAACAAAGCTGGCAAATTTCCAAGCCTCACTCCAAAAGCCCTGAGGCAGCCCAGAGTCACACAGTAAAACCCTGACAGCTTCAGCCAGTGCTTCACTCCTGTGCTCTGCCACGCCTCTCTCTTGAGGAGACTTTGCACCCGTCACCTGGTGACGAATTCCCTTTTCCTTGAAGAACTCCTTCAGAGCAGACCCAGTGAATTGTGACCCACGGTCGCTCCTGAACCCTTGCACCTTGGTGGAGAACCTTAGTTCCACCTCCGCAACCCAATCCTGGATGAGTTGCGCCACCTCCCTCTGCGATCTGAGAGAGAAACACCATAAATTCTGAGAAAAATCATCTGCCATTGTCAGCAGATACCTGGCCCCACCCAGACTCTCACACTTCATTGGCCCTGTAAGGTCTGTGTGAACCAACTCAAAAGGTTTTGTGGTTACCCTCTTTACCCCGGGAAACCTGCACCTTTGAACCTTGCTGCATGCCCTGCACACTAGGGATCCCTCACATGGCGTGATTTTACAACCTTTGGTGCAGCCTGGCAACCTCTTAACATCTTCCGAACAAGCATGAGACATTCTCTTGTGCCATATATGAACACATGAATCATGGCTGGGAACACTAGCACACTGCGCCTGTGCTTTCCCTGCATTCCCACCACCCTCCAGAGGTGTTTCCAGAACAAAGAGATTGTTCTTGCTTTCCACGTTGACAAGTTGTCTCCCCCCTCTGAAAATGGAACAGGTATCATTTTCAAAACAAATTTTGTACCCCTGCTTCGCAAGAGCAGGTATCGATAACAAGCAACACTTCATCCCTGGTACAATGAAGCACTCCAGCTCCGCCTGCAAAACAGAAACATATACATTTGCAGCATTAGAAACTTTCTTTTTTGTCCCGTCAGCTAATGTAAGTCATTCCAGCTGAAACAGCCCTGCAATTCCGCAGCCTCCCAGCAGATGGCGTTATCAGGTGATGACTCGCTCCTGAGTCCAACACCCACTTCACAGCTGTGTCCCTGCTGGCATTGCTCTGTAGCGTTGCCATGCCAACAAACGTCTGGCTGCACCTGTCCTTGGCAGCGTCCGTAACCGCAACATCCTGTGTTGCTCTGAAGACTGGACTTATCTCAGAGTTCCCAGACAACTCTGCAGCCATTATCTCCCTCTGCAGCAGATGGCTGGCCTTGAAGCCTTTAGCTCTGTCCTGTTTCCCAGGCTTCGACTCACGACGCAAACAACTCTTGGCAGCCTTTGGAAAAAGAGGCTTCTCTGAGCTTTTACTGCTCACCGCCCCCCCCCCACTGCTCACAGGGCTCCCAGGACACTTTCCTGCACCCCCAGTGATGGGTAAAGGGCCCCCAGCAGCTTGCCTCTCTCCAAGCTCCTCACGCAGACATGTTGCATCACCCACGCAGCTTTTAGACTCTGCTAAACCAGCAGCAACAGCAGCAGTGGCAATAGTCCCTTCGCCCCCCTCAGGGGTCCCACAGCCTTTCCCAGCTGTGCACCGGCTTTCACGAAGGTGATCCGTGCTCTCTTGCCTTTCCTGTCCTGATGCAGCCATCTCCCGGCCCTTGCTTCCGCCCCCAGCTTTACACGCTTCCTGGAGAGCTACCCAAGCGACCTCAGGCTTCCTTGCATCCAGAACAATAGGCCTCAAATCAGCACTCACGTTCTCAGCCAAAAACGCCAGAACACGCTCCTCAGCTTCACGTTGGCTTGCAACCGCCCCAGCTGACGTAGACATCGGCGTGACTGTTTCCCAGAGCTTAGCTCCGACTAGGGACAACTCTGCTAAATAACTCCACTCCAACCACGTTTTAATGGTTAACTTCGCACATGGCAGCTTAAGCTCAAAGCCATGTTCCTGGGACTGAGCCATCTCCTCCTCCGGGGGCTAAGCTTACTCACGTCTCGGCAGTAGCTTCCTCCGCCTCCCGGCTCCGGCAGATCGGCTTCTCCTCCCAGCGAGCTCGTTCCAGCTTCAGAGACACAGCTCCAGAGCTCCAGCTGGCCCCAGCAACCGTCCTGCTGGCTTCCCCCACACGTGGGACGTTCCTGCAATGCTTCAAAGCGTTGGCAAGCATCCATAACCTCTTGGATTATGCCGGACAAGAGTGTAAACAGAGGCTAAACATGGAGCCTGGCACACTTCCCATTCGCACCTTGCAAACTGTCCGTGCCGATGCAAAAAGTCCTCCTCTGCCTCTTTCTCTTGCCGGTAGCAGAGCGAACACAGCGGTGAGAAGCAACTGCAAACAGTGTGGGTAATAATTCAGAGCAGACACAAGGCATTCCTTATCTTCTCTTGCCTTTAATCATGTAGAATAACACCATAAATTCAGACCTGGCGAGAACTGACACATTCTCCCTCTCGCATAGCGTCCCAGAGGCAGACTGAAACACTTAGCGTCAAACCACTCCCTTAAGTGTTTCTAACCACGCCTCAGGAAAGAGACGTCACCAGAACTCTTTAACTCTGTGAGTTCTGAAACCAATAACAGGGATGATCTGCAGGAGACCGTTTAATAAGCTGAGGTGAGCTTTGATCAGGAAATTTCACAGTCTCACTATGGGATCATACCAACACTCAACTTAAGTTTGCAAATTTAGGCAAGTCAAAGAGGCTTATTCATGTGATCAGCACTATTGCTGGTCCTATGCTGCCCCTGGTAGCATCTAGATCTTCTTCCCATATGAGTGATGCTGCCTAAATTTAAAATTGGCTGATTTGTAAGTTGAACCTGTTAGGTTGAAAATGCCCCGATGTGCACTGAACCCAGTTTTCTGTCTGATGAACTTTAATATTTTAATAATTCAGGCCAAGTTTGATTATGAGTTAATTTCTAGCTTCTGCGTGTGGGCAATGTGCATGACTAAACATCCAAATTCTGCTATCTTTGTGCATGCTCAGATGTTGACCCAAGAATGATTTTCCTCTAACCCCTTTGTTAGCTGTCAGGAGTCCAGGTTCCTGGCTTGATAACACAGTAAGCGTAGGGAATTTAAAAGGAGGATTTATTGCAAAAACAAACAGCGCCAGATGGCTCTAACAAAGCCACCAACATTATCATTCAAGATGACCCTTCTGAAGGCTTCTTCCGGTTCCTACAGAAGATATTGAACCATCGCCCCTTACGTCTCTTGTTTTGCTTCCTGTCCAGCAGCCCTCCCATTCGACAACTCTTCAGGTTTATTGGATCAGCTCCAACCTCTTCCTGTTCCGAAAGACTGTCTCTGTGTCTGTCCACACCTGTTTGAGCTTCCTGAGAGCATTGGCTGTATTCCAGCCCACTCTCAGTTGTTCCCTTGGCAACAGGCCGTCCAAGGTCAGAAGGAGTCTGCTCTGGCCTCTGCTCAGCCTGCCTCAAATCTAAACCTCCCTGTTCCTTCCTGTATTCTGCAGCTGGCTGTAAAGTTCCACTTGGAGCTGGTTCATTCCTGACGTTAGTCTTGAGGAAACCAATCAATTTTAAAATTTGAAAACCTTCAAGTTTTGAAATCCTTCAAGATGACCCCTGTAATCCCTTCCAACTCTATGATTTAGTTTCTTCACATTTGAAGAAATAGTCAAACTGTAGGCACAGGACATGTGAAAACAGCTAAAGGAAGGAATGGAGTAGCACATGACATTATGATGCATCACATCATTATGCCACACTAGGCACAACATGTTCCAAAGATGCACTTTGTTGATGCACAAACATGGTATATGCTCTATAATTTGATGAGGTAATTGGTGAGCTAGCCTATCAGTAGTGATTGGACCAGATTCCAACCAGTATGTTGCCCCATCCTACCTATGTGGAGAGAAAATATGGACATTACCATGAACAGCATGAAGACAACAACAGAGGCAGAGGCAAACAAATGTTGCAAAGAAAAATACATCTTCAGTAACCCCCCATTTCCTAACACGGTAACAAACTGGAATCAAAATAGCCGGGGGGTGGGGGAGAGAATGTCTCATAAAAGGCAGCCTTGTTGACTGAGACCATTTTTCGGTTAAAACTTTAGTTGTTCAATCTCCCAAAAATTAACGGCAGAAGTCTTTTTTAAAAGAATAAAAGAAAAGGGGGTTTGGGCTAGTGGCAGGAAATATGCTGGCAGGAAAGGCCAGCTTCTCCTGCTGACTTCAGTGATGCTGATCTAATATTGCATTTTTATGTTGTGAACCTCCCTGAGATCTGCGGGTGAAGGAGGGTACGCAAATTGAATAAATAATTAAAATAATCATGTGCTTTTTGCCTTGTAAACTAAGGGGGGGAAATAGGCTGGGGGAAAATGGGTGGGAAAGCAGCTTTGGTTTTTCTTTAATTACCAGGCCAGTGAGGAAGGCCAATGAAATCAAGGGGATTCTTAAAGCATTCTACACTTGGTGCAGAATGTTGCAGTGAGATTTCTTTATGGTTTGTCCCACCTCACACATATTACACTGCTCCTAAAAGAGCTGCACTGGCTGCTCATAAACTGCTGGGCCAAGTCCAAGGGTCTGGTTATGAAGCTGTAAAGCCACGAACTACCTGGGACCAGCATTCCTGCAGGTTGTGCCACAATCTTGGTTAACAGCAA
Source organism: Podarcis pityusensis (assembly GCF_964106645.2). Lineage (NCBI taxonomy): Eukaryota > Metazoa > Chordata > Lepidosauria > Squamata > Lacertidae > Podarcis > Podarcis pityusensis. The sequence goes on from NC_138031.1 coordinate 66,588,178, forward strand.
CCCAGGCAGGGCCTTGCCTGTAGCAGCCCCTTCCATATGGAATCACCTACCCTTGTTGCTCTGACAGGTGCCAGTGCTGATGGTGTTTTGGCACTTGATCAAACCTATCCATTCTGAAAGAAATCAGCCCTCACTGGTAGGGCAGATCCTGAAGCTGACGCCACCTCATGAGAAGAGAAGACTCTCTGGAAAAAACTCTAATGTTGGGAAAGAATGAGGACACAAGGAGAAGGGGAGGACAGAGGACGAGACGGTTGGACAGTGTTATAGAAGTGACCAACATGAATTTGACGAAACTCCGGGAGGCAGTGGAAGATGGGAGTGCCTGGCGTGCTCTGGTCCATGGGGTCATGAAGAGTCGGACATGACTAATTGACTAAACAACAACAAACATACCTGTGCATTCAAACATTTTCTGGAGTTCAATGTTGGGAATTAAAGAAGGTTTTATTTATATTATCTGTTGTGTTTTATTTATATTACTGTGAATCTGCTGTTTGGTTGTTTTATCATTTTAATGTGTATAGCATCTTGTAATGCTATACAGCCTATAAAGAAATAAAGGTGTGTGTGTGTGTGTGTGTGTGTGTGTGTGAAATACCAGTTGAACTTATCTGCTCCTCATTTTCTTACTGAATAAGTTTTATCTTTATTAATCCTAGCTGAGAAGCTATCTGTCAGTCACAAAGATTTATTATTTAACATAACCCTGCAAATGCATACTCTAAAAGTCATGAACATAAAGCAATTATAGTGTCAAGTCAGCTGTAATATTCTTTTTAAACCTCTAATATTTGACATTTGTCAGAATAAAGAGGCGCTGACTGGAAACATCAAGGACTGCAATGGTCTTCTTCAAAGTTATTTAAAAGAGGGCTAGAAATTTAAGAGTTGGAAATGTATTACTATTTTCCCACAGACTACTGCTGAAACAAATGACATAGCTGAAGTTGAATACATAAATGAAAAATGATTTCGGTAGCTCAGATCTGAATGCTTTGATGGTACCAGACTTTTCTCATATTAAGCTTTCAAACGTAATGGTTAAGGAAATCAAGAAAGGTGGCAGAATGAAGCAGCCTAACGACTGTGCTAAAAACAGTGTATTGAATAAATGTGTATGATTGATTAAAGAAATATAAAGCAATCAAGGGAATGATGTAAAAATGGGGGGGGAGTATGAAATATTTCCACATCCAAAATATTCCTGTTACTCTGTTCCACATGTGACACCAACTATGAATAACAGACTAAATTGGTTTCAATAATCACTTTGTTGTACCAAAGAAATGTAGTTATGGGAAGGGGCTGAAAGGATCTCACCCTCACTAAATTTTTAGAATTTTTAAAGAATGATTGATAAGGTATGAAATCCAAGCAACTGATTTTAATTTGAACAAAACTCCTTGGATATGTGCTTTCTGAATGATAAGATCTGATTAGTTCCCGACAGCAACATTTTGGTTTGGAATCACGGCATCCGGGCTCTGATCCTTGGGACATGACTGGGCAACCCAGTCAAATGAGTGGGGTATTATTATTATTATTATTATTAGTGAAGTGGTACAGTTTAAGAAGAAGGCAATGTTAACATCTGGCAAACTTTGGTGTGACCCTATAGGGAGATACAGATAATTTACAATGGGATTCTAGTCTCTTTCAGGGGGGGAAAATCTTCTTTCTTCATAGAATGAATTAAAACTAATCACAGCCAATTCAATCTGTCGTCGTCATCATCATCATCATCATCATCAATTGATTCTCCCATGCCCTAGAGTATCTCATAATGCATTACACTTTTAAAGCATACCAGATAAGTTTTCTGCTGTGTGTGCACCTAAAAAGCAAGGTGTGGCTATAACAAACATTTTGAAAATATCTGTATCACACAGGTATGCTCCTCAAAGAACCAGGATTGGTTGTGGTTTCATGTTTGATGTACACTCAGAGATAAACCTGGGTTTGTTCCAGTGCCCTCTGTGAAATGGCCCTTTGAGGCATTTTTGCATCCCTCCTTTTAGTCCCATTTCACATCTTCTAACACAGGTATGTGCGTCTGTGAGCAAAAGGGAAAACAAGGTTGCCATGCTGAGAAAAGCATTGTGTGCCCTGGCCTATCATAGTTTTGCGAAAACTGCCTGCACCCTTTAACTTCACTTTGCTTTTACAGGTAGCACTTTCGAAATCCATCAAAATGACACAGATCGATGAGGACTGAAGCATGTGTCTCTTCCCATCGTTACAAGACTAAAATCCAAATTCTTTACCTGTAAAATCTTGATTTCAGCTCATAGTCAAAACACCTTCCCTTAATGTTAATCTAACTCACACATACCGTAAAGGCAATGAGTATATAGAAGTAGATCTGCATTGCCCATTGTTTGAATTCTTTGGGCTCATTTAGTTGTGGGCAAGTTTGGTTATTTAACAAAGTTTTCAACATTCCCCTCCAAGTAGATGGGCATGTTTCAGGACAACCCACACCCCTTCGGTTAACCGCCCTCACATTCTTAGACTAGCTGTCATACTAAAAGCAAAACAAACACAGTCTCCGAATCAAGAGCAATCTTATAAACTGACTGTGGGTCACTAGCAATTAAACGCTTGGCATTTCAAATACGTAACAAAGATTTCAGGATGGCTTACATTGCGGTGTTGGGTGTCAGGAGCTCTGAGTATGCTTCTACTGCCATTGTTTTGCTTAATGAAAAAGAAACATAGTTCAGCTTTATAAATATCCAGTGTCAGCAGTGGAAAACCTTATTCACCCACATTCCCTTCTAGACGATATTTCAGGGGCCAGTGGTGAGGGAGACCAGAGGCAAAATGGATGAAGCTCCCCATTCCTTCTCTATGGGTTTGAGCCTGGGTTAGCATAATAAAATCATACAGTTGGAAGGGACCGTGGGGGTCAAACCCACAACCATGAGATTAAGCGTCTTGTGCTCTACCAACCAGGAGCTAATCCAGAAGACAAGCAATGGATTGTATTTTGGTAGACAATACATGGTCAGGAACAAAGCAAGCAGACAAGAAGGGTAGGAACTCACTGGAGAAAGGATGAGACCAAAGAACCAATGAGATCTGTTGAGGGCAAATTGAAACACCATTGGCACCTAATAAAACTGCTCCATCAACAGGGTCCATCTTACATGTTTGCTAACAGGCCTTCTGACCATCTCTACTGGTAGCACCCAACAGGTAACAGACTGAAGGCACTAGTAGCTCTTATTTCTGGCCCCAGTGGCAGAGACAGTAAAGCTGTGGGATCTGGTGGCTTCCTTTTCTGAATCCTGCAGTGTCATATAATTGACCAGAATTAGTCAATGGCTAATTCTTACTTAGTGAAGTGTGTTTGGGGAACCAGAGTAGGCAGAGTGAGAGCATCAGGACAGATGTAAAGAATGTCACACATCTGATCCATTAGATATCTATGCATCCTCATTCCTAAACAGTCATCATTAAAGACAAATACAAGGTGAAAGTAAGAGAATAATTCCAGTTCACAACTTTTCAAGACTAACAGGAACTGGCATCCAAAGGACCCAATCTCCCTTTTCCCCATTGCTAATTCAGAGATCAGTGCAATGTGTGTGTCCCAGTTAGATGATTGACAGCTCAAGCTGGAGACAGCACTACATGATAAACACACATATTACACATCCACCTCTCCTATTAGTGTTGAGCAGTGAAATTTCAGGATCTCTTGGCTCTCAGTTTTTTGCCCATTCAGCTAAGCCATGAGCCATTTCGAATCCCCGTGACAGGGTGAGCTCCCGTTGCTCAGTCCCAGCTCCTGCCAACCTAGCAGTTCGAAAGCACGTCAAAGTGCAAGTAGATAAATAGGTACCGCTCTGGCGGGAAGGTAAACGGCGTTTCCGTGTGCTGCTCTGGTTCACCAGAAGCAGCTTAGTCATGCTGGCCACATGACCTGGAAGTTGTACACTGGCTCCCTCGGCCAATAAAGCAAGATGAGTGCCGCAACCCCAGAGTCGGCCACGACTGGACCTAATGGTCAGGGGTCCCTTTACCTTTACTATTCTACGTTTTAAGCTTGTTTTATTTTATTTGTGTAAAATTCAGTCCTGGGCTAGGAAAACAGTGGGATATACATAAATATAATAGTAATAATAACAATATTTTAACTTTCCCCCCCCTGCTTGACTCCACAACCCAAATTGATGAAGTCAAGGTAGGGGGAAGAATTGCTTGGGAAACCAGATTAGGTTTTATATGATTTCTTTTTTCTTCTAAAATTCACCTCAGCATTCTCCTCAGCTTATTTTTGCATCAAATAGTCACTAGATATTCACTGCATATAGTGCTATTTTTCTAGAAAAACAGGTGCCAGAACTCACTGGCACCTCCCTTGTTCTCTTCTAATGGCAATGGTGCCCACCTGAGAGGTGCTGGAACTGAGTTCCAGCGAGTTCTGGCTGAACAAAGTCTTGACTGCATGTTTCCAAATGTGTATGGAATATTTTGATATATTTTGACATATTGTGAATATTTTGGTGTCTTCATTCGATATATGATATTATTTTTGTTCCTAATATCTTATGGTGAACAGTACTTGGTGGATAACGTTCGATTTTGGCAGTTCAATGGCATTTAGTTCTTGTCGATACTGGCCAGTTTATAAAATTTCATATTTGATACCTGCCCAAAAGGAGCCAGTGTGATATAGTGGTAAGTCCTATGCTTCAGGTTGGTTTCTTCATCATTTAAAGCATTATTTGAATATTTACATGCTTAAAAGATCGTTTGGTTCCTTTTAAAAGAAAAATCGATTTCCAAAAAGATTCGTATTGCACCAATTAAAATGCTAAAAAGTAGTGAACAGCTTTTTCTGCATTTTTTAAAATAAAAAGAACAGAACCAACTTTTCTAAAGTTGAAACAAAAAACTGCTCCAGATAAGCAGAGAAAGCAGGTGTGTGTGCTGTGTCATTGGGTGCTAGTCAATCCGTGTTGTTTACAACTAGCTTTTTCTGGAAACAGGCAGAGCATGATTCTCTGACGTTCGATCCTGAGAAAAGTATGCACATCTAATTGCAATGCATAGCTAATTGTTGTTTAGTGAGGAGTGTTTGCGGAACCAGAATAGCTCAATTTGGAGGACAAGGATAGGTTTAAAAAACCTAATGTACTTGACCTATGAGCTACAAATTCTCATCCCCAGGCATTCACAGCTAAACATGAGCATAGTCACACACCTTCTAAATACATATAATGCACTTTCAGAAGAGAGAAACTCCTGTTAGAAGGTGTGGTTGGTATCCCAAGAACAGGACCAGAGTTACGATAAATCCAAAGCCTGTGGACTGGATGTACAAGTCAGAAAGGAAACATTCTGTATGTTCAAGGTATGGATGGATGAGGCTCTTGTATTAGTGACTACAGACTGCAGCCACAAAGTTATGGAATCAAATGACTCCATGCAATGAATTATCCCTGCGTGCTTGTATTTTTACTTCTTTGGTAAAGAAAATCATGCCTAAGCCTTGGTTTCTATTCAAACAAGAAGCCCAGCACTCATTCCGCATGCTGTCTTACTAACAGCTTAAAGGCAAAAGTATGATACTATATAGTGATTGCAAAGCTGGAATTCTGAAATGTTGTTAGCTCCAGAGATATCCACAATTTCACTTCTCATGGGTGTTGCTGCAAGTGTTTTAAAAATATCTCCAAACTGGTTCTGTGGTAACTGCGATGCTATCAAAATGAATTTCACCTTAGGGGTTTTTTGCAGAGTAAAAGAAAGAAAGTTTTAGTCTGCACGAATGTGACCTGGAGGAGGATTTTACAAGCAAACAAGCTGAATGGCAGAAAGAAGAAAAGAAAAAGAAAAGAAAAAGCAGGAAGGTGTGAAGATAAGGAAACAAAAACCTCATGACACATTTTTGGGTAGCTCCATTCTTAAGAAGCTCATTGTCAATATTAGCCTTTTAAAGAGAAAAAGAAGAAAAAGCCACCAAGAAAACTTCAATCAGGTGATTTCTTTATGTCAACAATTACAGGTACATCGATTCTGAAAAAGGCAACCCCCCCCCCCAGTGCAAGTATTTACAAGCCTGCCATGGATTTGTTTTTGTAAAGAAAAGTTCTATTTACAAATGTGCATTGCCCTGGCACCACAATTGGAATGTACTTACCTGGAAGGTAAAGGTAAAGGGACCCCTGACTGTTAAGTCCAGTTGCGGATGACTCTGGGGTTGCGGCGCTCATCTCACTTTATTGGCCCAGGGAGCCGGCATACAGCTTCCGGGTCATGTGGCCAGCATGACTAAGCCACTTCTGGCAAACCAGAGCAGCGCACAGAAACGTCATTTACCTTCCCGCTGGAGCGGTACCTATTTATCTACTTGCACTTTGATGTGCTTTCGAACTGCTAGGTTGGCAGGAGCTGGGACCTCAATGGGAGCTCACCCTGTTGCGGGGATTCAAACCCCCGACCTTCTGATCGGCAAGCCCTAGGCTCTCTGGTTTAGACCACAGCGCCACCCGCGTCCCTCTACCTGGAAGGTAGCTCCACTGAAATCCATAGGACTTAAAAGCACATTCATGTAACACATTCCTCAATCCTAAAATAGAAAAAGTTTCCTGGAAAATCATTTATAACAAGTTGGGGGGGAAATGTTGAACATAACCTTTGTTTTAAAGCCAGAAGCTTTCCTTTTATGTATCATAGGGAAAGAGGTACTCAAAGATCAGAAAACAATATTTATGTAATCTACCATGGCTGCCTGAATGTTATATGCCCAAAGCTGGAAAGAAGCAGTTCCAACAAAGGACAATTGGCAACTAAAATTGATGGGATACGCAGAGATGGCAAAACTTACCGGAAGAACAAGAGACCTTTTTTTAACAGAATGGGGATAATTTGTTGAATATATGAAGACAAATTGTAAACAATTTAAAACGTTAGCAGGATTGACATAGGACTCAGCTATACAACTGCAAATAGAACATTTCAACTGTGTTTTAAGCGCAATGTACAATGTGACACTAGATGGCGATGGAGAGCCTTATGGAAAATTCAATGTATTTTTTAAAAAAACACTTTAAAAAAGCATTTTCAGAACAGTTTTTATATGTGTGTAGAATCCACCATAAACACGAGCAGTAAGAAATAACTTAAAGGATTCCATATTTAAATTTAAGTTTGCCTCATCTTTTACCATTACAGTGGTATCTCGGGTTACAAACGCTTGGGTTACAAACACTTCGGGTTACAAACTCCGCCAAACCGGAAGTAGTACCTCGGGTTGCAGACTTTGCCCCAGGATGAGAACGGAAAATTACGTGCTGCTGGCGCAGCGGCAGCAGGAGGCCCCATTAGTGAAAGGACGCCTCAGTTTAAGAATGGTTTCGGGTTAAGAACGGACCTCCAGAACAAATTCAGTTCATAACCCGAGGTACCACTGTATCTATTTATTAATTAACCATAAATATCATAAATAATTACACAGGGGATATCATTCCTTTACAGGGGAGGCTAGCGTAGGGTCCTGGATTGCCACCGTTGAATGGTAAGGGAGGAATGGCAGTGGGGGTAGATATTATCAGCGAAGGGTTTTGAGATGTGGTGATGCTCAAACCCCTTCCAATCTATGCCCCATCCCAAGGGACGGAGGGTGAGCAGGGATTACCCACCCCCGTCATTGGTGCTGTGCAATGCCAGGTCCATAGGCAATAAAACCGCCACCTTGCAAGACTTCTTTATCTTGCAGGGGGTTGACCTGGCTTGCATGATGGAGACCTGGGTGTGCGAAGGCGAAGTAGTCACCTTGCATGAGATGACACCCCCAGGTTTCTCTGTCTTCCATCAATTGCAGACTGTGGGTCAGGGGGGAGAGGTAGCGTTGTTTATCCGGAAGGATTTCTCTTTCAGAGCTCTGCCAGCACCATCAGTCTCTGGCATTGAATGTGTTTTATGTATAAAAATTATTACAAACCTAAGAAAACATTATTATTTTTTAAAAGAAATGCCGTACTTTTCTGTGTACAACATGCCCCCATGTATAATATTTTTGGGGGGACTCTGATTTAAGAAAATGGGGGGAGATGGCACAGAGTTGTTGAGCTTTGGGGGGGGGGAGATGCCCAAGGTTTTCCACCTTTTGGGGGGGTTGCCCCACAGTTGTTCAGCTTCTTTGGAGGGGGATGCCGAAACACACTCACCTGACAGGCAAATGCTGAAAAACGCACACATCGCCAATGCAGACAGGCACCTGCCCACTCACCAACAGCACCTGGCAATCACACGCCCAATTGCCACAGCGGCAGCCAATCTACAGCAACCTCCTGTTAGCACCTGCAATCAATCGCCCACCCCCATCTGCACTATCCATGTATAAGAGGAGCCCTGATTTTGAACATTATTTTAGAGTAAAAAAAAAACCTCATCTTATACACGGAAAAGTACGGTAACTTAAAGGAAGTATAAAGGATAAACTTGTAAATAGGTTTGTATTGGTTATGCAGTAAGAATATGATATAAAATAAGAAACCGCAGGGAAGGGGGGGGGTCGCAGAAAAGGTAGGTGAAATTTGTTTAGACTTAATTTCTATTGAAACTTAAAATGCAAAAATTAAAAATTAAAAAAAGGATTGAGCAATGTGATATTATGGGATATGATGTTTGGCCTACAGTTCCTGGAAGAAGAATCAGAGATTCAGAAGATAGAGGAAGGTAACAATATGATGGTTTGATATCAAGATCTATGGATATGCTGTTGATTACCAGTGGGTGTTTCCCAGCACTGCTCTTGATCCATGCTGTTCTGAGCCTACCTATAATACCTGGAGGAACAAGTGGGATTTTTGTGTTGGACAAGTGATGGGTGGGGTGGGGTCTGTGAACATATGAGTTCATTAAAATTCCACAATGAGTTGCAGGGTAAATGCGTGGGCCTAAATATGCAGGGCTTTTGACAGGTAAATACTCGAATCCTTGATGCAAGATCAAACGGGTTTTTACCTGCCTTTCAGCCAAATAAATTCGTCAAGTACTTAACGCCCACCTACAAAAGCACTTGCAACTAAGTGAGCCTATTGCAAGCTGATCTGCACAGGCACAGAGGGTAGGTTTCAGAGGGACAATCTGTTTTTCTTCACTTGGAACTTCTCACATGTGTATGGGTGTGTGAGTGTTTATTTTTTTAAACTAATTTTGGCCTGGGTTTTTTTTGGTTATACTTTGGTTGTTGTTTTTTGTTGGTTTTTTTTAAAAAAAACAAAACATTATTGAGCGTCTTGACATTCCCTTTCAGTGCCATTTAGACATCTCTTGATGCCACCCATTTTAATTGCAGGTTTCAAAAGATTATCACCTGCAACGCTCTGTGTTTTTTGCCTGTTTTACAAACTCTCCCGGCCACAAGACTTCACTGAGATGATCAGGGAGACCTATGGAACAAATAAACAACCCTTAGTCTAATAATCCAACAGGGCTGCCCTTCTCCTTGTATCATGGAGCAAAAATTTCATGAAAGTGTCTATATCAGCCTTTCTCAACCTGTGGGTCCTCAGATGTTGTTGAACTACAACTCCCATCACCCCTAACTAGCAAGGCCAGAGCTCAGGGATGATGGGAGTTGTAGTCCAACAACATCTGGGGACCCACAGGCTGAGAACTGCTGGTCTATATCATAGTAGAAGAGGATGTCGATGCTGCAGCAGTAGATGAGAAATTTATCTTGCAAGATCATTTTCATCTAGCATGAAGCTCCTCAAACACATTTTTGGAATTAGGTTGATTGTAGCCATTGGCAGTTGTTTCTGTGTAAGTGGGTGGATACTACAGGGATTATTTTCCTGAAAAACTTGCCTTCCTAGTAAGCTGTTTTATGATGACTCAGCTTATTGATCCACTCTAGCTCAGATTCCTGTATTGCAGGGGTTGGACTAGATGACCCTCGGGTCCCTTCCAACTTTACAGTTCTATGATTACCTACGTCATGGCCAATATTCTTTGTCCCTTCATTCTTTGAATCTCGCTGGACCAGGAAATCCCCTTGCAGGGAACACCACTTTATTTCCAGTTTTTTGAGGCTCGTGGAAGTAAAAGAGATAGCATGATGATGATAACGTGTCTTCTTAATTGTTCAGAAGGCTCCCTTGTTCAGTAAGAAGACCTGAACTAGCCAAGCAAAGTTACCAAAAGCAGGACAGCCTTGACAGGTGAGATCACCTGAGTATGTGGTTAAACCCCACCTAGCAAAGGAAAGGTCAACCTGGGACATGTATGAAAGTTGGTTCTTCAAGGAATATTGCTGAGTTGTCCTGTATTAATCTGGCCATCTATTTTTATACATAAGTAAGTGTGTGCATTTTGGTAAGCTTTGCTATTTATTTATTTTTTAAATAATTTTTATTAAGTACAAATTAGAAAACATACATATTTACAACAAAAGAAAATACATATAACCAAGGAAAAAAATTAGAGAATACTTTGCCTCTTTTCATATTTACAGTTATTTATACCTCTATAAAATGCTATTCACAATAAAGGAGTGAAATGAAAGATAAGGTATCAGAAAAAGGAAAAAAGAACAACGAAAAAATAAAGAAGTAAAAGAAAAGGATCATAGGTGAAAAATTTTAAAAGTAGATAAGTATTCACTATACATAGCCATTTCCCATCTATATTTATATTAAATTGCTATTTACTGAGAAATCTCACCATTTTGAGAAATGACCCAAACAAGTCTTGTTGCGCAACTGTTTACTGGGGGTGTCTCAGGAATCTTCAGGTGGTCTCAACAATTCACCCTATTTCCCCCCCCCCTTCATTTGCTGAGGAATATTGACAGTCACCCATGCAAGCTCAGAAGTGTCCAGAATCATTTCACATTGCTGTACATGGGATTTTTCTTGCCTGGTTCTGTACATCTTTTCTTGAAAGTAGAAAATCCCACTGAGTTCATTGGGATTTAAAGTCCTAGAATTGTAGAGGTAGAAGGAGCCCTGAGGATCATTCAGTCCAACCCCCTGCAATGCAGGAATATGCAGCTGCCCCATATGGGACTCGAACCTGCAACCTTGGCATTATCAGCACCATGCTCTAACCAACTGAACTATCCAGGATTTACTCCCTAGTAAGCAGGTGTGGCGCTGTGGGTTAAACCACAGAGCTTAGGACTTGCCGATCAGAAGGTCAGCAGTTTGAATCCCCACGACAGGGTGAGCTCCCATTGCTCGGTCCCTGCTCCTGACAACCTTGCAGTTCAAAAGCACTTCAAAGTGCAAGTAGATAAATAGATACCGCTCCAGCAGGAAGGTAAACGGTGTTTCCATGCGCTGCTCTGGTTCGCCAGAAGCGGCTTAGTCATGCTGGCCACATGAGCCGGAAGCTGTACGCCGGCTCCCTCGGCCAATAAAGCGAGATGAGTGCCGCAACTCCAGAGTCGGCCACGACTGGACCTAATGGTCAGGGGTCCCTTTACCTTTACCTTTAAGCAGGTGTAGGATTGAAACCATGACATTAAGCCTGTCTATGATCTATGAAGCTCATAGAGCCATTGCATTTTAAACTCAGAAAAGCAGCAGAAGAAAAAACAGTGATCAATTCAAAGAGAAAGCTTGATGTGCTGTCCTAATAGAAACAGCAAGGGAGAAAAACACTCATAATTCAAATCCTGTACAGACAAGACAGGTTATGTTTATGAAGGGCTTGGGTGTGTACTATCAGCTACTACCAACTAGTCTTCAGCACAATGCCAATTCAATCAGAACAGACAGCCCTAATCCTTAGTCACCCAAACTGTATTTGGAGCAGAAAGATTCCAAAGTGGGCATCTTTACATATGCAAACAACGTTCGGTCAACACACAGCAATTCACCTATGCAAACAAGTCCAGGAATAACCAGCATGTGCATGAGATAATATGTTGTTTGATAATACAGTCACAAATTGCAGAAGCGACAGTTACACAAAGCAATGTACATAACTGAGGGGGGAAACCACAATAGGAGGTTGTCTGTCGGAGTATAAAAATTGAGCATAATTTGGTGGTTCTGATGTCTTCCAAACATCCATCCAGTGCTATTATTGTCTTCAAGCTCTCCCCCACAGAAAAATTACACAACAGAATTTGGTTGTGTATTTTGCTGAGTTTACTCCACTAGGCTGGATATAAACAAGATGTAATTCAGATCATCTGCCTGAACAGGAACCACATTAAAGTTTCTTTCCAGCTTCTTTGACTCTCCCTCTCTGTTATACCCATCCATGCTGGGTGAAGACATTTTGCTGCCGGAAGAAGAACTGTGCTAGGACCGACACTTTAAAAAGTATTGCTGCACCATTCAGGCATCAATTCCTACAATTGGTTGCCTCTGTATTCAAGGATACACCCAAAATTTCAGTTAACATCATTAAAGCGGACTAAAGTGCTCTGTCGTCTTAGTGCAACAAGTCCACGTTATTTAAAAAAAGAAACAGACTTTTTGCAGTTTTGAAAGCAATGGAGAAATGGCTTGAAAGCATGAGATAAACCTATTTTTAATAGGAAGTCGTATAAGCACCAAATAAGCAAATCAGGATGAATGTCTGGATGTGTTCTTTATATTGAAACTGGACTTGGGCTAGACAATCCTTCAAACAGAGAGTTGTCCTCTGTAAAGTAGAACACGTAACTGCTTTGGCACTTCACTTGACGTCACTTGTGAGAATGAACTCAAAATATTGAAAAAAAGAGAAAGTTACAGGGATAGAAAGATGTGTCAATTCCAGTCCTCTCATTTTCTCATTTTCCTAATCTTAAATTCAGTTATCTACATTTTCAGTTCAATTTCTTCAGCATTTTAGTGTGCTTTTCTCCTAATAAACACAGTTTTGTATGCAAGTTTCCCCCCTGAATATAATACATTTGTCTGTTATTTTGACCACTATATTCTTTTTATGCACCTTACCCCTAATCAATGCATCTTTCTAAACATCATTTACATTGCAAAATTCAGGCAAGCACTAATTTTAAAGGATGGCTGTGTTTTGGTTCTCAGATTTGTTTTCCAAAGAGTGCATTTGATCAATTAAGCTTTAAATGTGAAGTGAATCGAATTCCTCCCCACTGCCTGTTTTTATCAGACCTAAATTCTCAAACATGCAAAGTGATGTTGCAATTAGAACTTCACAGACACACACAGTTTCTAAACCTCTTCCTTACGATCTATTAGTATTATTATTATAGACCTTCCAAGTGTCCCTGTTTTCTGGATTTACAGAAGCCATCCCCGTTTCTGATTTGATCCCGGAATGTCCTGCTTTTCCTCCCTATTTTCATCAGTATGGTATGGAGCTATTCAACCCCCAAGTCATCTAAGGCAGTCCTGTATAGGGAAGTTGTTTGATGTTTTATTATGTCTTTATATACAGTGGCACCTCGGTTGTTGAACATAATCCATTCCAGAAGACTGTTCGATTCCGAAACGTTCGATAACCGAGGCACAATGGGTGGTCAGCAAATTCTATTGAGAAAATGGAGAAACGCACCTTGGAAGCCGTTTGACTTCCAAGGTGTGTTTGAAAATGGAAGCATTCACTTCTGGGTTTTCGGCGTTCGGGTTCCGAATCATTTGGCTTCCAAGACGCTCAAAAACCGAGGTTCCGCTGTATGTTGGAAGCCGCCCTGAGTGGCTTGGGTAACCTAGTCACATGGGTGGGGTATTATTATTATTATTATTATTATTATTATTATTATTGAATACGACATCCCTATTTTCATTGGAGAAATGTTGGAGGGTATGTTATTAGGCTCAGAGTAGCCTATGGAAATTTTCTAAGTCCCCCTGTACTAGGTGGGGGTCACTCCTGAGTAAGTGTAGATAGAACTGTAGCTATCCTTTGCATATTTACTTTGTCTCACTAACATTCAGTGAGTCCTACTCCTGTTTAGTATGTTTAGGAGCGCTGCCTTAATCATTCCACTGAAGGGGCCTTTTGCAATATTCCAAAGCCTGCCTCTGTCTGATGCCAGACACTTTCTTCACTGAGCTCCCCAACTCCTCAGGCTTCGGTGACTGTTTCTCACTTAGTCACCATACAGCTCAGCGAAGGAGTGGAATCAACTGGCGCAGGAGTGCAATCGGCTTTAGTATGTAAAGTACACACACTCCTTTCACTAAATAAACTTGGTGAAACATTTGCAGTGCAGCTGTGCGCCTAAGATGCTGCCTCCTCGGGGCACAAGTAATTGTATACCAACAAGAAGACACTTCTAATTTTCATTCCCAGTGCATGACTGTTGCTTGTCTTGGCATTGTATGAAAGGCCTTGCATCGGAGACAAAAACTCCCATTCTTTTTCTTCTGAAGGGAGACACCCGCTAACAAATGAGACCACTTTGTTCTTGACAAAGCCACTAATTTGCAATGACCCGGTAGCTTTCTCGATCGTGGTTCCAATCCTACCTTCAGCACGGAATCCAAAGAGTAGCAACAGAAGAGTGTTTTCCAGCCTCTGGGCAGCTCTGTTCTGCCCCAAATCCCCAGTGCTATTTTAATATCTGCATTAAGCCAACGGCAGAGCAAGCCGATCAGTCGCCTGGGGTGGCGCGCGTGCCCTGTGCCCAGGGACGGTGCCAGCTGGGGCAGAACCCTCCTCAGGGCCTCCAGAGTCTGCCTGCCTCCTTCCACTCAGCCGCCCTACAGCTGAGGGGGAGGCAGCAGGCAGACCGTTTGGGGCATCACGGAGCCTGTGGGCACCCAAGCCACCATGTCACTCCCAGGAGAGATGCGTGGCTTGGGTGTGCTGCAGTGAGTGCTGCCTGGCATTTTGTCACCCCCCCCCCAGTGGTGACATCCAGGGTGGACCACCTCCACCACACACCCCTTCTTCTGCCCCTGCATTAAGTCATTGGGAGCGGTCATGGGAGCAGTTCCAGGATAAGGTGCCATCGGTATGCTACTGATGCTCAGCTCTATTTCCCCATAACATCTGAATCGGGAGAGGCCACACCGTCGCTGGGCAATTGCCTTGGATGCAGTGGCAAGGTGGATGAGGAAAAACAAGCTGAGCTTGAATCTTGTGGGTGAATTATTCCCACGTCCAAGAAATGGGTCAGTTGCTTATCCTGGATGGGGCTGCCAGGGCTGGATTTAGGTTTGATGACGCCCTAAGCTACTGAAGGTAATGGGGCCCTTTATATGTCCAACTGTCTTTTGTCAGCAACAAATTGTCGCTGTTTTTTTGTGTTGAATATATGCTATATGGTAATTTATGTATCTATTAGGTATCTAAAGCCATTTGCACATAACAAAATATGTATTTTATCAAAGTAATTGTACAGTGGTACCTCAGGTTAAGTACTTAATTCGTTCTGGAGGTCTGTACTTAACCTGAAACTGTTCTTAACCTGAAGCACCACTTTAGCTAATGGGGCCTCCTGCTGCTGCTGCTGCGCCACTGCTGCACGATTTCTGATCTCATCCTGAAGCAAAGTTCTTAACCTGAAGCACCATTTCTGGGTTAGCAGAGTCTGTAACCTGAAGCGTATGTAACCTGAAGCGTATGTAACCCGAGGTACCACTGTATTATATTTTGGAAATGTACATCCAGGTTTTTTCCCTTTAATTATTTTTGGGGGCCCCAAGAGAGTGGGGCCCTAAGCTATAGCTTGTTTAGCTTATATGTAAATCCGGCACTGGGGGCTGCGCAACCTCTAAAGAAGCATGCCAGCAATTTGGGGGTGCTTCTGGGCCCAGCATTGTCACTGGAGGTTCAGGTAGCTTCAGTGGCTAAAAGTGCCTTTAACTGCAAGTGATTTGACAGCTATTGCCAGGTATTGCCAGGCTTCAGGGGAACAGCTCCCTCCCACAGTGGCAACAAAGAAGCAGATTTTTAAAAAGAAGAGTTCTTGCCAATTAGTTTATTCAATAATCACAGCAAGAGACAAAGGAATGTGGTCTCTCTTTAGAAATGGCGTTGCTCCAAGTAAAATCCCACGTCCCCCTTGAAACCAGTGAAACGGGGGTTTCACTGGAAATCGACAGGTTAAGAGAAAAAGATGTAAGCAGAGAAGGGAAACTGCCTAAGACTTTTTTTACTATGATAAAAAACTTCAACCTAATTGACATATGGAGACTGAGACATCCGCTGGAGAAGCAGTTTACGTTTTATTCCGAGCCAAATCAATCTCTATCAAGAATCGATCAAATTTGGGTCTCTAATGAGCTAACCCCAAGAATCCGACAGATTGAGATACAACCAAAAACAATATCAGACCACAGTCCAATAAAAATGGAGGTTAAAGGATACGAAGAAAGATCATTTAGATGGCGTCTTAACGATTATCTCATGGATGATCAAAAGCTTATTCAAGAGGCAAAGAAAAAACTGACAGATTACTTTATGGATAATATGAATAAGGGTACAAAAATGAGTATAGTTTGGGACGCAAGCAAAGCAGTAATAAGAGGATTCTTTATTCAACAGAATGCGATTAAGAACAAGAATAGGGAGAAAGGGAGGAAGGAAATTTTAAAACAAATAATGGACAATGAAAGAAAATTAATTAAGAATCCAAACAGCTTAAAAATAAAAGAGAATATTAAAGTCCTGCAGACACAATTCGCAATGATTATTAACAAAGAGGTGGAATGGAATATTAAAAGGCTTCGACAGAAAAACTTTGAATTTGCTAACAAATCTGGCAGATGGCTTGCGTGGCAAATTAGGAAAAGGAAGGAACAAAGTACAATTAATAAAATTATCCTAGATGGAGAAGAAGTTGAAAACCCTAAAGCTATCAGGAAAGGATTCCTGGATTTTTATAAACATTTATATAACAACAGAGAAAAGAACAACATGAAGAAAATAGAAAGATTTCTAAAGGAAAAAAGTGTGCAAAAGATCCCGACAGATAAGAAAGACCGACTGAATGCCCCAATTGTAAATGAGGAAATAATCGAAACAATAAAAGAACTGAAGAAAGGGAAGGCACCAGGACCAGATGGTTTAACATCCAGTTATTACAAAGAACTGAGGCACGCCCTAATAGTACCAATAAAGGAAGTTATGAATAACATACTGCAACAACAGGATATTCCCGGAACGTGGAAAGAGGCCTTTATCACACTCATTCCTAAGCAAGACTCTGATTTGACACAAGTAAAGAATTATAGGCCAATATCTCTGCTGAACACAGACTATAACATTTTTGCTGGAATACTAGCAAAAAGATTAAAGAAGATACTGCAGGAAGTAATACATGTAGACCAGGCAGGCTTCCTTCCGAGCAGACAGATGAAAGACAATGTTAGGAACATAATAAATATCCTGGAATATCTGTCTGTAAGGAATGAGAAGCAAGCTCTATTAATGTTTGTGGACGCAGAGAAGGCTTTTGATAATATATCGTGGGAATTTATGTTAAAAAATTTAGAAATGATGGAAGTTGGGAACGAATTTTATAACGGAATAAGGGCAATTTATTCGGAACAGAGAGCTAAATTGATTGTGAATAACATACACACTGAAGAATTTAAGATATCAAAAGGTACCAGACAGGGGTGTCCCCTCTCGCCGTTATTATTTATAATAGTCCTGGAAGTCCTTTTAGGTTCAGTAAGGAACAATGATAAAATAAAGGGGGTGACAGTCGGCAAAAATGAATACAAGATTAAAGCCTTTGCCGACGACATAGTAATAACGATTGAAGAACCCATAAGCAGTTTAAATGAGGTATTGGAGGAAATAGACCAGTTTGGTAAAGTGGCCGGATTTACGTTAAACAAAAAGAAAACAAAAATAATGGTCAAGAATATTGACCAGAGTCTAGTGGATGAATTGCAACGAGAATCAGGGATTGATGTGACCAAAAAGGTAAAATACCTGGGAATATGGCTGACCCCAAAAAATATCGATTTATATCAGAACAACTATATTCAAGTGTGGAAGGGAATTAAGAAAGATTTAGAAACCTGGGGTAGAATGAAACTGTCCTTTTGGGGCAGAATATCAACAATCAAAATGTGTGTGCTCCCAAAGATGATATTTTTGTTTCAAATGATCCCTATAATCAGGGGAATAAGTGTGTTTAAAGAGTGGCAAAGAACGCTTTCGAGATATATCTGGCAGGGCAAGAAGCCTAGAATACAATTTAAGTTATTGACAGATGCTAAGGAAAGAGGCGGTTTTGCCCTGCCAGACCTAAAACTATATTACGAGGCGTCTTGTCTTTGCTGGCTAAAGGAGTGGATAAAGTTAAATAACAACAAACTACTAGATCTAGAGGGTCACGATAATAGGTTTGGATGGCACGCCTATTTGTGGTTGGAGAAGAAGAAAGTCCATAAAGGTTTCACTAACCATGTTATTAGGGGTTCTTTAATAGAGGTCTGGGACAGGTACAAAAATATTTTGGAATTTAAAGTCCCGCACTGGTTGTCACCACTAGAGATAATGTCAGTAAAAAAGATTAATATGAGACCAAATTGGATAACATATGGCGAATTGGTAGTGAAAGAGGGGGAGAAATGGAAACTGAAGCCATATGAACAAGTTAAGGACCAGGTTTATGATTGGATGCACTACTTTCAGGTAAATGCAATGTTTAACAAAGATCTTAAAGAAAAAGGTTATATAGAAAAAGTGTCTAAATTTCAATCAGATATAATTGATAATGATGTTAAGATAATTTCGAAAATGTATAAATTACTTTTGGAATGGCAAACAAAGGACGAGGAGATTAAGTCGGTCATGATTAAGTGGGCCAGAGACTTTGGTTACAGTATACAATTAGAGGATTGGGAAAAGGTTTGGAACGAAAACATGAAATTTACTGCATGCACAGCACTAAAGGAAAATATAATGAAGATGGTGTACAGATGGTATATTACACCGGCAAAATTAGCAAAGATGTACAAGACATGCAATAGGTGCTGGAAATGCAAAGAAAAAGAGGGATCTCTCTTTCATATGTGGTGGGATTGCAGGAGGGTGAGGGGATTCTGGGAATTGATCTATTGTGAATTGAAAAAGATGTTTAAATACTCGTTTGTGAAGAAGCCAGAATCCTTCCTGCTAGGTATAACAGGAAGAGAGATAAAAAGACAGGACTACAAACTGTTCCAATACGCTGTTACAGCGGCAAGAATACTGATGGCCCAGAGGTGGAGACAGGAGGAAATGCCGACTTTGAACGAATGGAGGATGAAACTCATAGATTACGCAGAATTGGACAAAATGACTGGAAGAATAAGATATCAGAAAGATCAAAAATTCATCGAGGACTGGGGAAAGTTTGCGGCATATCTGGAATCTATATGTGATCAACAAACAACGCTAGTGGGGTTTAAAGAGACTTTGTAATACTATAAGGTATATTGTATGATAGAATTAGAGAGGTGTAAGATAATGGTAAACCAGCAATACTATATAGAAAATGCGGGAAAATAAGAAAAATGGATGATTGTGGGAGGTGCTGGTGGAGGTTGAAAAACTGTAAATTTGTAATCATGGTTGTAGCCAATATAAGCAAAAGGAAAATTGAATAAAAATTTGTTATTCGAAAAATCCCACGTCCCCCTTATTCTGCGTCACTCCTGCATTGACTAATCTGAGCTTTCTGTCTCTGAGCTCTCTGTTCTATTACTCTCAATGCCCGCCTGGTCCTGGGAGAGGGGGGGTCAGGAATGCTTTCCAAAGACACTGAGTCTGTCAGCTGTCTCTCTCCTCCCCCCCCCCCGGTGTTTCTTCTTCCTGCTGTTCCTCTTCCAATATTTCCAACTTTCCCCCTCTACAGTCTCTGAACTATGCCCTTCTGCAAACCACTGTTCTAAATCTATACTGTTCTCAGGAAGGTTCAGGAGAACGGGGGGGGGGGGGACCATTCCTCCTCAGTCCAGCCCCTGGCAGCTATACCTATTCCTGGACCAGGAGAACTTGGCCTCAGTCATTCATGCGCTTGTTACTTCAAGGCTGGATTACTGCAATGTGCTTTGTGTGGGGCTTCCCTCGCAGTTGATCCAGAAGCTGCAGTTAGTGCAGAATGCTGCAGCATGAGTACTGACAGGATGCCTCTATTTTTTGTTATTTGGTGCATATGGGCAGACATGATGCAGTAAGAAGAGTGTGTGCATCTGTTTCCCAGAGAAGACATGCATTCTTCAAATCAACTTTCAGATATGCCATTCTCCAGATAGAAATGGACAAATCTGTCAAGTTAGCTTTCTCTCAGTTCCCTTTTTTCCCCTTCCCAATTTTGGTTTCCCACATTTCTGCAACAGTTTCTGATTTTTTTAAAAGTCCTCAAAAACTTGGGTAGTTCCCCTAACAGAAACATTTTTGAATGCAAATTTGTTTTACACACATACAGGAAAACACACACATAATTCACCCTAATATAATGCATGCCATATATATTATTTTCATATACATTTAGGCACACTTTCCTCTGGTATATGCATTTTTCATACACATTACTTGACTGGAAAACTGCATTGCAAAATCTTAGCAGCAATAGCTCTGCATACATGTAATAAATGAAAATTGCTCGTGTGAGAGAATGCTGCAAAACCAAAAGGATATATTTCCATGATGTGTGTAGAATAGAATAGAATAGAATAGAATTTATTATTTATACCCCGTCCATCTGGCTGGGTTTCCCCAGCCACTCTGGGTGGCTTCCAACAAAGTATTAAAATACACTGGTCTAAAAAAATAAAATAAAATACAGTGGTCTGTTAAACATTAACAGCTTCCCTAAAGAGGGCTGCCTTCAGATGTCTTCTAAAAGTCTGGTAGTTATTTTTCTCTTTGACATCTGGTGGGAGGGCGTTCCACAGGGCGGGTGCCACTACTGAAAAGGCCCTCTGCCTGGTTCCCTGTAACTTGGCTTCTCACAGTGAGGGAACCGCCAGAAGGCCCTCAGCACTGGACCTCAGTGTCCAGGCAGAACGATGGGGGTGGAGACACTCCTTCAGGTATACTGGACCGAGGTGTAGGAGATAGTAAAATAAAATTTTAAAAAGTGTCAGAGCAAGGAAGACATAAAGCTGAAAAGGTGGCAGACTGAGGCTGACTTTCATGTTTAAGTGGAAATTTGCTTTCAAAATAATCCTGTAAGGCAAAACAGTGCCACATGATCTAGGTCTACTCTTAAAAAAAACAAAACCCATTTAATTTAATGGGGTTTGCTTCCTATTAAGTGCCTTACTTACTCCTTGCCTGTGTCCATTATTCACAGTGATCTAACTCCTATTGTGTAAGGAGTCCTCAGTAGCTTTAAATTAACATAAATGGGTAGGTTTGCTGAGTGACAACTCTATCTGTGCAAACAATCATCATTGTGTCATTTGCTATTCCATAGATCACTTTATTTGATAGTATGTACCCTGCTCTCGCTCTGTACACGCTGCAGAGAAGAGATGCTTGCACTAACAAAAATCATGCTTACTCAGATGTTACATTATATGGTATCAATGACGGTGATTTAATCAGTTTATATCCTGCACACACACCCGCCCCCCCGGGGTGGCTAACACATCAATGCAAAAAAAATTATTTTTAAGGCATTCTAAAAACAATCTTAAAAAAAGTGCTATTTTTCTAGAAAAAAAGGTGCCAGAACTCACCGTGAATGCCTCCTTGTCTTCTTTTATAATGGCAATGGCACCCATGTTCTGGCTGAAAAAAGTCCTGCCAAAAAACACTTTATAAACATTATCCCAGCCAGTGGTTTCGGGGAGAGAGGCACACCTCACCAGGGAGGGAATTCCATCAATGGGGAACCACCACTCAAAATGCTCTGAGGGGCAACAAGGCCTCACTTGCCACTTGTAGGGTCACAGATGGGTAATAATGGGAGAGGCACTCTTCAGTACTTGGTCCAAGATTTAGGACTTTATAATGCTAGGACAGTAAACCCATAAGCGGTTACATTCCAGGGAGCACGCCTAAACCCAAAATCTCATACAGTGGTACCTCGGGTTACATACGCTTCAGGTTACATACGCTTCAGGTTACAGACTCCGCTAACCCAGAAACAGTACCTCGGGTTAAGAACTTTGCTTCAGGATGAGAACAGAAATCACTCGGCGGTGGCGCAGCAGCAGCGGGAGGCCCCATTAGCTAAAGTGGTACCTAAGTTTAAGAACAGTTTCAGGTTAAGAATAGAACTCCGGAACGAATTAAGTACGTAACCAGAGGTACCACTGTATAGTCAAAACACATTGGGTACAATGGTGGGTGGGATTGGCAAAGTTTATTTTCCTGGACACCCACTCCCTTTCGCCCCCTTTTTATTTTTTGAAATGCCAAGTGAGGAAAGCTCAGTGCACACAAGGTTTACCCCAACTCACACAAGTAACTTCAGCTCCCACTTCCCTGATTCGCTCCAGAAGAACACCGTGGTCAATGACGTCAGAAGGCACTGAGAGATCAAGAAAACCAACAAGAGTCGCAGTCCAACTTTCTGTCTCCCAACAGAGGTAATCAATCTGGGCAACCAAGGCTCTTTTGGTACTTAAAACCAGGTCTCACACCAGATTGGCAAGGAGCTAGATCAGGCATGGCCAGACTTGGCCCTCCAGCTGTTTTAGGACTACAACTCCCATCATCCCTAGCTAACAGAACCAGTGGTCAGGGATGATGGGAACGGTAGTCCCAAAACAGCTGGAGGGCCAAGTTTGGCCATGCCTGAGCTAGATAATCTGCTTCCTCCACCCTCTCAATCACCTTGATCAGGAACGGAATATTAGAGTCTGGGCAATAGTTTTCTAAAACTTCTGGATCCAGGGACTGAACTTAAGAGTGAAAAAACAAGACACCAATATTAACAGGTGTGTCCATCCTTATATACAAGTTTAGAGCGCAATGCATGAAAATTAAAACAAAAACCTGTGGGGCACAATGAAGTTCTCCACTCTGATACACCAAACATGCTCTTTAGATCTAGCTGTAGATTATACCTCCATTCTATATGAATTCCAACAAAGAATACAGTTTCTTGGACATCCTCTAGATCAGTTTTAAAGCTCCTAGGACATGAGCTTTCTTCTTCCAGGAGCGTAGCAAAACGTTCACCAACATCTTGATGATGTAAAAGAACTGCTGTTTGGTACAGAATTTAATTCCAGGTAAGCCTCATTGCTAATTCTAAGCACGTACAGTTTCCATGTCTGCTTGGATGAAATGAACAGGGTAGTACGGTAAGTTTCAACATCAAAGTGTTTAAAAGTGGGGCTCTGCCATTTCCCCCTCTCTATATTACAGGAAAATGCCACTTGTTCTCCGCAAATGGAAAATAGACAGTGATATCATTGAGGCATATATAGAGTGGATTTTTCCTTCTCTATCAGCTTTGTTAGTGTTGGCAGAAAGTTACTATTTCAACAGTGGGAAAAGGATGGGGATTGGGCTAAACCAGTGATCTCATCATGTTACCAAATGGTTGC
The DNA here is from genome assembly GCF_964106645.2 of Podarcis pityusensis. Taxonomy (NCBI): domain Eukaryota; kingdom Metazoa; phylum Chordata; class Lepidosauria; order Squamata; family Lacertidae; genus Podarcis; species Podarcis pityusensis. The sequence goes on from NC_138031.1 coordinate 66,611,577, forward strand.
AAACTGGAGCTATTAACCAGTGACTGATGATGGGAGCATCCCATTTTTTATCTTTTTATTTACCTCAGTAAAGGCTGGCCAAGTAAAGATATGCTTTAAATGCTCCTATTTTTTCAAGTTCAGGGCTGCATATTTATTTTGAAACGCTTAACAATTTTTTAAAGAAATGAATGCAACGGGATTTTTAAAAACTCTTATAAACTTAATATTTCTTTAAATGCATTCCTAATGCCTGTTGAATTGATTTTAGGAAGAAGAAGAAGAAGAAGAAGAAGAAGAAGAAGAAGAAGAAGAAGAAGAAGAGGAGGAGGAGTTTGGATTTGATATCCCACTTTATCACTACCCGAAGGAGTCTCAAAGCAGCTAACATTCTCCTTTCCCTTCCTCCCCCACAACAAACACTCTGTGAGGTGAGTGAGGCTGAGAGACTTCAGAGAAGTGTGACTGGCCCAAGGCCACCCAGCAGCTGCATGTGAAGGAGCAGGGAAGCGAACCCGGTTCACCAGATTACGAGTCCACCGCTCTTAACCACTACACCACACTGCCTCTCAAGTGCGGCTTATGAATTTCTAGTTGCAGGCATTAGCTTTTCAAATCTATAAAGTGTCTGAAGTACAGAAATGTGGTCACTCCAATTCAGTAAGCTCATTCTGGGTGCAGAAGATGCCTGAGGCATAGAATCATAGAATTGTAGAGTTGGAAGATACCCAAAGGTCATCTAGTCCAATCTCCTGCAATGCAGGGATCTCAACTGAAGCATCCATGACAGATGGCCATCCAGCCTCTGCTTGAAAACCTCCAAGGGAGGAGAGTCCATTACTTCCCCAGGGAGTCCGTTTCACTGTCTAACAGCTCTTACTGTCAGAAAGGTCTTCCTGATGTTGAGTCAGAATCTCCTTTCTTGTAACGAAGCCATTGATTTGGATCTTACCCTCTAGAGCAGGAGAAAATAAGGTTGCTCCATCTTCCATATGACAGCCCTTTAGATATTTGAAGATGGCTATCATATCTCTTCTCAGTCTCCTCTTATCCAGGCTAAACATACCCAATTCTCTCAACCATTCCTCATAAGGCTTGGTTTCCAGACCCTTGATCATTTTAGCTGCTCTCCTCTGCACACGTTCCAGCCTGTCAACATCCTTCTTAAATTGTGGTGCCCAGAACTGGACACAGGTCTCCAGATGAGATCTGACCAAGGCAGAATGGAGCAGTAACTGTGACTTCCCTTGATCTGCATACTTCTGTTGATGCAGCCTAGAATAGATTAGCTTTTTTTTTTGCTACTGCATCTCACTGATGACTCATGTTAAGCTTGTGGTCTACTAAGACCACAGATTCTTTTCACATGTACCACTGGCAAGTCAGATGTCCCCTATCTTATATCTGTGCAATTGGTTATTCCTGCCTAAGTGCAGAACCTTACATTTGTCCCTATTGAAATTCATTTTGTTAGCTCCAACCTGTTAAGGTCATTTTGAATTCTGATTCTGTCTTCTGCAGCATTAGCTACCCCTCCCTGTTTGGTGTCGTCTGCAAATTTGATGAACACCCCTTCAATTCCTTGATCCAAGTCATTTGTAAAGACATTGAACAACAACATACCCAGGACAGAACCACTTGCCACTTTTTTTTCAGGATGATGAGGAACCATTACTGAGCACTCTTTGGGTTCAGTCAGCCAACCAGCAACAAATCTACATAATAGTAACCTCATCCAGACCACATTTTACCAGCTTCTCCACAAGAATATCATGGGGGACTTTGTCAAAAGCCTTACTCAAATCAAGATACACTATGTCCACAGCGTTCCCCTGATCCACCAAGCTTGTACCTCTGGAAATGTTGGCACAAAGACTGGATGTGTGATGTACATTCTGAGTAGGATATCCATTGAGTGGCTCATACTGCATCATAAAGTGTGGGTGGGGACGCCAATTTTAATTAGTGTTCCGCACAGCCTGACCTGCACTCCTTAATCTCATCTGCTTTCCTCCAAAGCCATGGAAGATGCTGTCTCATGGCCAACACTGAAGTGAGATTAACTGCCATTCTAGACAGCTTTTGTACATGGATTATGGGCAGGTGGAGGCATCATGCTGTTCTTTGCCCCAGGCAGCAAAATGCCTTGGGTCAGTCCTGCTCACTTACCTGGGAGTAAGTTCCACTGAACTCAATGGGGGTTACATATGAGTAGACCCAAAAGGATTACGCCAGGGGGCACATTGGTGCCCTTATGTGTTGATCACATCATCCTTGACCACTAGCTAGGTTGGTGAGGGCTGATGGGAGTTGTAGTTCAGCCACAACTGAAGGACACCTTATTGGGTACCTCTGTATTAGACAGATAATTGCCTTGTCAGTTCCAACATTTGAATTTCCAGCATGAGAGAAACTGAGCTCATAATTCCTACCTCCAATATCTTCATTCATACCAGGTTGCCAATTTATTTTATTTTTGCTTCTCTAACGTGATCTGATTCCCTCCTACCTGCCTTAAACATTGTGCAATGGACAGGTGAGCCTGAAGGTCTGTGTCTGAGTCAACAGGCTGTTTACATGCCCCAGCCAGGTTTGGCTGGGTTCAGAATTAGCCAAGACAAGTTTTGCACATCCTTAACCGGCCAGCCTTCTTTATGATGCCTTTTTTTATGGCTGTTAAGACAGTTAAACCTTTTTACTGCAAAGCAGCTGTCCTCCCACCCTCCTTGACAAGTGAGAAGAAAGATCCTCAGGGCATGCGCCCAGGTGTATTTATAGAAAAATCCAAAGCTATTTGTGTTCATTATAAATTCTTCACTTGCCTAACAGAAGAAGAAAAATCCCCACCTTTGTCTAACACATTGCTGAGCAAGGAAATACCAATAAGTAGCAATTACAGAGACAATACTGATTTACTTAGTGGTGCTGGGTATTTTCAGCAGTTTGTCACACCCTTTTGCAAAAAGGTGCAAAATTCTGTATAGGGAGGCAGGAAACAGAGAAAGAGGGAAGAGTGGCTGGCAACATGTCAGTAGGGAAGGATCTGTTCCTTTTAGTGCTCTCAGTTTATCATTTTCCCAATCTTAAATTCAGTCCTCCACATTTCTGTGTATTTATTTTTTTAATCCTCATACAAATTCATCAGTTTAGTACAAACTTCTCCTAATGAACACATTTTTGTTTGCAGCTTTGACAGATGCACACATTTTTGCAAGAAAATTTCCCTATTTTTTATGGTGTTGTTGTTTGGTCGTTTAGTCGTATCCGACTCTTCGTGACCCCATGGACCAGAGCACACCAGGCACTCCTGTCTTCCACTGCCTCCCACAGTTTGGTCAAACTCATGCTGGTAGCTTCGAGAACACTATCCAACCATCTCATCCTCTGTCATCCCCTTCTCCTTGTGCCCTCCATCTTTCTCAACATCAGGGTCTTTTCCAGGGAGTCTTCTCTTCTCATGAGGTGGCTAAAGTATTGGAGCCTCAGCTTCACGATCTGTCCTTCCAGTGAGCACTCAGAGCTGATTTCCTTAAGGATGGATAGGTTTGTTCTTCTTGCAGTCCATGGGACTCTCAAGAGTCTTTTTTTATGGTATTTTCACCAATACCGCATTTTTCTGGGTATAAGATGATATTCTTTGCTTTACAATATTGCTTTCTTAATTTAGGCTTCAGAAAAATAGGGGTCGTCGTATACATGGGGGCATCTTATACATGGAAAAATATGGTATGGTAATTCTTATGCACACTTTCCCCTAGTCTATGCATTTCTGTAGACACTGGCTGGAAAACTGCATTGAAAGATTCAAATAACTGTGAATTTTGAAGAAAAGCCGTGCTTCATAGAAGCCGTGCTTCATAGTCTCATATTCTTTAGGAAAGTACAAATTTAATAGATTCACTATTAAATGTGAATCTATCTCCTCTGAAGTTCTTTACAATCAAGCAGTGTATCAGCTTTATGAAGCAAATATGACATTTTGAAATAAATGTTAACTAAATCAAATTTCTCTCCCAACCCTACATTTCGGATTAGGGCTGAAGAGAGCTATGTTGCAATCTCCACTCGCCGCTATGGGCTAGTCCCTCCTTCTCAACCTAACCCTCCTTATGTGGTCACCAAGTTATATAATTCCCAGCAACCCTACATTTTCTATGTAATAATAACAATAATGTATTATTTATATGCCGCCCATCTGACTGGGTTGCCCCAGCCACTCTGGGCAGCTTCCAACAAATTAAAACATCAAACACAGCAAAACATCAAATATTAAGAACTTCTCTCAGATGAGCGGGGTACAAATAATCAAGTTGTTGTTGCTGTTGTTGTTATACATGCTCAGAGCTGTTTGGCCTTTTTAATATATGAGGAAACGTAGGCAAAATTGCTACTGTTCTGGAAGTTGGGAAATAAGAGATACTGTATTTTTCGCTCCATAAGACGCACCTGACCATAAGATGCACCTAGTTTTTAGAGGGGGAATGCAAGGGAAAAAAATCTTCTTTAAAGGGAGCGCTGAGCAGAGCCTGTATGCATCCCAGGCTCTGCTCAGCGCCCCCTTTCACAAGCCGCGTGGAGCATGTGTGTGGCGCTTGCAGGCTTTTCCCTGAGGAGGGAGAAGGGCAGCTCTTTAAAGGGAGCACGGCTCTTGCTGGCTTTTGCGGGAGGTGGGGGAAGGGACAGAGCTAAGCCAGAAGCTAGAACAGCGAGAGGGAGTGCTGCGCAGCGATCCCTCTCACTGTTCTGGCTTCTGGGATAGCTGCGCAGCCTGCTTTCACTTCATTAGATGCACACGCATTTCCCCTTACTTTTTAGGAGGGAAAAAGTGCGTCTTATAGAGCGAAAAATACGGTAAGTGGAATTGTGATCATTCCTTAGTTAAGCCACCACTGAGGGGGCTCCTCTGCCATAGATACCAACCAATTCTCAGATGGTGGGAGTGTCTGAAAAAGAGCATCTGAACATCCGAGTTGTGTGGGGAAGTGCACATGAAGACAAGTGGTCCTTTGAGTATGCCAGTTTGAAACTCCGTCCCAAGGGCCTGCAAGATCAAGAGCAGCACTTTAAATTGGGAGTAAGTATAGATGCCATGTGACAGGCTCTGTTCAGGGAATGCATCTGTGATTCTAGGGAAAGCTGGCAACTCTCACCCGTGCCCTTATAATCCAACAATCAGTCAGAGCAAACTGCTTCCCAAGCCTTTCTTGCAACAGCTATCAAATGAATAAACAACACAATAGTTTATATATCCTCCTCCCTTCCCCAGGTAGGTGTGGTTTCTAGTAAATGCATTCCAGATACCTGGCCAATGTCTTCTGACAAGCTATTGAATTAACTTGAATTGCTTCACTCCAGGTAATTAGAGCTCCAAGATCTATTTGGGTATTACAATGACTTTGAGGGCAATGTCTGTGTTCCTGTCTCAGCCCAGAAAACTGCATCTGGTGCTGCTAGCCGGAAGAAAATGATGTTTTAAACAGGCCCTAGATTTCCCCAGGCTGTAGCGTTGCAAGATTTGAGGGATATCTCCAGAGCACTCTTCCATTTCCATCCTTCAAGAAAGTCAAAGTTACCTGCGTGGTTCTACACCACCGCCACTATTTCATCCTCACAGTCACCTTGCTAGTCTGAGACATAGGGACTGGCACAAACTCATCCCAGTGAGTTTCACAGATAAGCAGAGCTTTGAACTCAGGTCTCAACAGCCGTAGTTGAGTGCTACCCATGATGCCGTGCTGACTATCAGGTACTCTATGGGTCTTCATTTACAGATGAGAGGCTTGGTAGTGGCTCCAGAATGAAGGGAAATTCCTTTCCTGAGGGAAAGAGGAATATGTACTCCAAAACAAGTATTAACATATTTTTTCACATTAAAATATTCCCTTGCCCTGAATACATTATTGCATAATGATTGCACAATAGCCAGGGCAGATTTTATTTTATTTTTTAAAATGGCTGTATGATACGCCAAGGACCAAGACAACTTTTCTCCTGCAGCCTATGGAGAAAATCTTAAGTCCAGCTCTTGTTAGAAGAGCTAAGTATTGGTCTGCTATTTTCTGTGTGACTACATCCACACCATACATTTAAAGCACTATGATGCTACTTTAAACAGTCATGGCTTCCCCCAAAGAATTCTGGGAGCTGTAGTTTGTTATGGGTGCTGAGAGTTATTAGGAGGCCCTATTCCCCTCACAGAGCTGCAATCGACAGAGTTCCTGTGAAGGAGAATTGTAGCTCCATGAGGCAACAGGGGCCTCCTAAAAAGTACCATTAACAAACTACATTTCCCAGAATGTGTTGGGGAAGCCATGACTGTTTAAAGCAGTATCATAGTGCTTTAAGTGTATGGTGTGATTGTGGCCCAGGAAGAAGCAAAAATGCCTCTAGATATGCAAATTCTAGATATGCACAATTCAGAAATGCTAGGGTGCTCAAAAATAATCCAGGAGGTTTCCGCAGTTTGCTTTGTTCTGTCTTTTAGGAGACAACAGACTAGTAACAATGGAAGATGGCAGACACAAGAGTTGTGAAAGGCATTTTCATTAGATTATGTCATGGGGTGAACAGTTTGTAACAGTTCTCGTTCTGACATATAAAGCAATTAAGCACCACCTGTTATTGCTGGCTCTAAAAGTAGAGCTTGGCACCCCAATCCTAAGCACATTTATTTGGAAGTGTCTCTTGATTTCAGTGGATCTTACTTCCAAATTTTCTGAATTGCAGCCACTGAGAGCAAAGAGCAGGCAGTCAAAGAAATTAAACACAGACATACAAGCTCAATACTTAACCATGTGAGCCGCATCCATATTTGCATGGTGTACCACTTTTCAGATATAACTGGGATATACCACCTGAACCTTTCTAATAACCTGAACCTATATACTACTACTACTACTACTACTACTACTAATAATAATAATAATAACATTTATGCTGATAAGCATTGACAAACATAATGCATATTGGCCTGGATCACACACAGCGGTAAGCAAAAATCATGCCCTCCAACATTTCTCTGATGAAAATAGGGACATCCTAAATTATCATCAACATCATCATCATCATACCCTGCCCATCTGACTGGGTTGTCCCAGCCACTCTGGGCGGCTTCCAACATATATAAAAACATCATTAAACATTAAACATTAAAAACTTCCCTATACAGGGCTGCCTTCAGATGTCTTCTAAAGGTTGTACAGTGACTTATCTCCTTGGCTCGGGGGTCACAAAACTTGATACCCTCCAACATTTCTCTGATGAAAATAGGGATGTCCTAAGGAAAAGCGAGACATTCCGGGATCAAATCAGAAACCGGGACGACATCTGTAAATCTGGAACTGTCCCTGGAAAATAGGGACACTTGGAGGGTCTGCAAAATGTGGCAGACAGCAAATGACAGATCCTGATGCCCAGAGAAAATAGTGCAGCCCCATTGCTCCGACCTCAGTCCTGCTGCTACGGTCCTCACTACCAGAAGCTGAGCCGTGGTTTGGATTGTGTCACATGTGAACCTGGGCTCATGGTTTGTCTCCCCATGGGCAGTCAACCCCAAACAAACCTTGGTCAATGTGAAGTGGCAGCTTAATTTTTGCGCTGGGACTCACCATTCATAGTAAGGCTTTGTTTGCTTAACCGTTAAGTGTGAACAAGGCCATGGTCAAGGCTTCATTTGCCTGCATATCCATCGGGTTGCTGCCCTTCATTAAAAAAAAAAAAATCATTTGTAAACCACATGATATTTGTAAGCCACAAATCTCTTTTGGCTTGGTGCCATTCACCCTCGTAACACTAAACCGTGGTTTAGGGTTACGGGTAAACACAGCCATAAATAAAAGAAAGGCCATTATGAGGGTAGATGCTCATGCCCCATAGTGTCCAGATCATTTGTTTAGCATGAAAAGGATTGAGGTGTAACATCAAAGTTTGGGCACATTGAGACTTCAGTTGTAAGTGAGCACCGTGTGTTTCTGTGTGTGGTTATTTGGAGGGAAATATCTGCAGGGAGGGGAGCAGTTTCTTCATTTCTGCTTCTTCTGTTTCTTCCTTTCTGCAAATGCCACCCCACCTTAACGTTATGGGCAAACCTGGGAGTCAGAATTCTTTGTTTGCTTCATAATACGTAGTCTGCCCTAAGTGGTGATTTATTATTTTGCTTGTTCAAGAGAGGCTGGAAAGGGAACAATATACAAAATGGAAAGGAGTTTATAAAGGTTGCTTGCCAGCCTCTGGTCTAGATACTGCTAAATCATCTCTGACAACCAGAGATTACTTGCCTCCCTCAGGCTAAGAGGCATCTAACCAAAGAGCATTGTCAGGAAATTGTGCTACATGTTGCATCAGAGTGAACTTTTAAGAAGGCATTTCCTGGAGAAAGACACTCCAAGTGCTGTTTTTGCCTCTCTCACACTGCATTTGTGAAACCAAGAAATACGGCTTTAGATATGCTCATAACAGGCTTTAAGACTGATTAATAGTGATGTAGGAAGAAACATTAAACAACTTTTTTATATATAAATAAAAAAGCAAGGGTAGTGATGCTGGTTCATAAGAAAACAGACTGTGGACATATGCTTACATGTCCTCCGCCTGCCATGGGGTTGACTGTCTGATGTGGAAATATGGAATACAGTCATACCTCATGTTACGGACGCTTCAGGTTACGTGTTTTTGGGTTGCGGACCGTGGGAAACCCAGAAGTACAGGAACGGGTTACTTCCGGGTTTTGTCGCTCGCGCATGCGCAGAAGCGCCAAATCACGCCGGTGCCTGCGCAGACGTGGCGTTTCAGGATGTGACCACTGTGGGCTGCGGATGTGCCTCCATCACGGATTACGTCTGCAACCCGAGGTTCCACTGTACTGATCTTAAGATTGGAAAGTGAGGAATCAAAAGTGCAGATCCCTCCCCCAATTTCTAATCCAGATTTACCATTTCTACAGTTTAAATTTTAAAATAACATGGGAAAACATTTTGATGAGAATAACATCACATGGGTGTGATACAGAACTTGTATGCGTGATTAGCCTCAAGTCCCCAGGACAATGCTGTTTGCAAGTACCCCAGATTGTATTTTGTTGCCATCTGTTGTGAGGGAGGCAGCAGAGCTCTTCTTAGTAGCCACCAGCTAGTGGCCACTATTCTCACCCCAATGTCCCTGGAAAGGCACTACATTATGACTGAGCATCCTTCAGAGAGAGCTTATGGAAGAAAAATGGTGGCTGCCTCATTAGCTTGACCACTGTCTCATCTAATTTGACTCTAAGTAGCTCAAAGAACTTTTAGATAGACTAGTGCTTTCGGCCTTGCTGATGTGGTCCAAAGGAAAGCAGAACAATCTGTTTGGCACCAGCTTGGCTGCAGGTGTTGCCAGAAGGCGGTGTACAAGGTGTCATCCAACCAACATAAGGACTCTTCTCTGGATTTGTTTACTCCTTAGCTTTTTCTTCTGCAGAAGATATTTTGCAAGGCAGCGGGGGTTTGGGATCAGAGTTTTCCTTCTCCTGCCTTCCAAGGTCAACGAACCCCAGCTGCCCCTCCCTTCCCTCTACAGCCGGGGTAGTCAACCTGGTCCCTACCGCCCACTAGTAGGCGTTTCAGGATTCCAGGTGGGCAGTAGAGGGTTCTACGGCACATGTTACTGCAGCACTGGTGGGCGGTAAGGAAATTTTACCATCAAGAAAGAGGCATTAGTGGCCGGTAAGTATAAAAAGGTTGATGACCCCTGCTCTACAGCATCTGCAGAAACCACATTCTAGATCACTATTGGTGTCATCTGCTCAATCCACCATAGCTGGGGAAGTTCCTAATTCACCTAATTCACCAAGGGTTTGAGACTCATCGACTCACCTGATTTAGCTGACCAGTCAAAGCCGTTCCTGGGGTGTGGCCACTGTTGCATGTTGACAGCTTCCAGAAGCCACAGGTGAGAGCTGAGTGCAGGGTGAGGACCAAAGGTGAATAATAATAATAATAATAATAATAATAATAATAATAATAATATTTATAGCCCACCCATTTGGCTGGGTTTCCCCAGCCACGCTGGGCAGTTACAACATATCTAAAAACATAATAAAAACATCAAGCATTAAAAACCTCTCAATACAGGGCTGCCTTCAGATGTCTTCTAAAAGTTGTGTACAAACTACCCCAGAAGGAGCACAACGTGTCCCCCACCATAGGTGCTAAAGGTAAAGGTAAAGGTAAAGGACTCCTGGACGGTTAAGTCCAGTCAAAGGTGACTATGGGGTTGTGGTGCTCATCTCGCTTCAGGCCAAGGGAGCCCGCGTTTGTTCACAGACAGCTTTCCAGGTCATGGGGCCAGCAGGTCTAAACCGCTTCTGGTGCAATGGAACATCGTGACAAAAACCAGAGTGCATGGAAATGCTGTTTACCTTCCCACCACTATTTATCTACTCACACTGGTATGCATCTGAATTGCTAGGTTGGCAGAAGCTGGGATAGCACCCCATCATGCAGATTCGAACTGCCGAACTTCTGATCGGGAAGTCCAAGAGGTTCAGTGGTTTAGACCACAGCGCCACCTGCTTCCAATGGGTGCCACCCCTTCCCTGACTCCTCATACACACTGTATAATGGGAGTGAATAGATGTATTACCCAAGAGAAGCTAATAACCGAAAGGGGTGGGTCAAGGACACAAAATGTTTCTTTGCCGGTTATATTGCATTGCTTCCCACATCAGCTGTGGGTTTAAATAAACATTCTGTAAATGTTTTGTCCATCGCGTTACTTAAACAATGCTTTGCTATATGGGTTACAATGTGTATTTCTCTGTGCTTTATAGTTCTTGATGCAGAGCACAAATACAATTGCGACCACCCTTTGTATATAGGAATTTTCAAAGGCGAAATGGTAAGCTTCAAGAAATCACCTTTGTTCTGATCACTGGCAACAGATCACAGCGGGTGATATCAGATTCCATCTCAGATCACCTGATATAGGTTTCATAATTTGTCACGAGGCCCATGAACACTTCAAAGAGATCAAGAGGGGTGTGTGCTTATCTGCAGACAGCAGGGATATTCCTGTGCTTGTTTTTAAAATTAGGAGGTCCGTGTTAGCAGCTGCATGTTTTCTTAATGAAATCAAGGGCACAATGTATGTATAGGGCTTTATAAATGGAGGACCCCTGGAGTTTTTTTGTTCTAAAAGTGAAGGATATAAATGGCTAATTGTATAGTTATGCCAGGGAAGAAGCCCGGCTTGATGCCAAGTTATAGAGTGTTATTATAACAATTAATCCTCTGGCTAGTTGATGAATTACAGTATCAATACCAACTATAACAATGTTAATCACATGGAAGTGGTTAACAAACAAACAGTTCATGTACATTTATTTGTTATTCTCATGACAAATGGGATTCATTTTAAAAGCCCAGTTGATCAGGATGGATTTTTTAAGGCCAAAAATTGATAACAAAATGAACAGCTTAAGACAGGCACAGGCAAACTCGGCCCTCCAGATGTTTTGGGAGTGCAATTCCCATCATCCCTGACCACTGGTCCTGTTAGCTAAGAATGGTGGGAGTTGTAGTCCCAAAACATCTGGAGGGCCAAGTTTGCCTATGCATGGCTTAAGAGATAAGCAGTGACACATAAGTAGATACATAAGTAGATCCAGTCTGTCACTATATTTATATCCCACTTTTCCTTCAAATGAGTTCAAGGTGGGATATAAATTGAATGAATGAATGAATGAATGAATAAGTGAATGAGTGAAAAAGCCACCATTGGCAACCTAGATTGTCTGTATTTCTGTCTCACTGCTTATCACTTAAGTATCACCTGATTTGTCATCCCCTATTAGGCTTCTAAACCATCTGTCATATTTTTGCCTTTCTATAAATACAGAAAAATGAAGAACTTCAATTCATAATTCTGATCAGGGTACAGAGCACTGATGTACGTTGACCTACTGTCTAAATAAACCAGGTCAACCAAGCAGAGTATCGCTCTGGTGTTACGTAATATTTTGCAATGCCTGAGGCATTACAGATTTAATTAGTGCATCACCCTGAAATTCCGAGAAGTGTTACGTAAATGTTTATACTGGTGGAGATGAACATTACGCAGCCCTTTTGTTTAGAGGTATCATATTTAATGAAGTGCATTCATTTGTCCTTAAGTAATTACAGGGGTGCAGAACGTGAGAATCAGATCGCACCCGCAACCACACATGTGGCTAGGAGCTAGCAGACATCACCACTGGCATTAATGGGGCCTTTTACCCTGAGACTCAGCGGCAGAGTGAAGAGAAAAGCTTCTCTCTTCTTGCCCATCACTTTTGCAGTGAGGATTGGCTCCCCTGACCCTGTTAATCCTTAAAAGAGAGAGAGAGAGATGCAACTGCCTGCTATGTACTTAAGCCATACCCTATTTTCCAGGGACAGTCCCAGAATTATGAAACCCATCCTGGCTTCTGATTTGATCTTGAGATGTCCCTATTTCCCCTGCCAGTGCTGTTGCTGCTGAGCTCAGGGAGGAGGATGAGCTGGTGCTTGTTCTTTGTGGCGGCAGCTGCTGCAATGAAGCATCCTGTTGCCTCTCCATGGCTGCTGCTGCTGGCCTGCTCTCTTTGGCTACTTGTAGGCACCTGCTGGAGAGCAGGCAAGGAGGAGAAATGTCCGCCACTGCCAAGGCCCAGCCCTGTGTGACACACTGGCTCTGAGGGACAGGCAGAGAGTTGTGTGGAAAGAAAGGTGGAGCGGAGCGCAAGGAGTCTTGATTTATTATTATTATTATTATTATTATTATTATTATTATTAACTTTTTATTGCAAACAATTTACAAAGAAATTGAAAAAAGAAAAAAGAAAAAAAGAACAATTAAAATGAACAGACAAAAACAAGGAAAACACAAAACCTCAATAGCAACACTAGACAATACATCAACTAACATCACACATTCTTTTGACTTCCAATTCACCTTTTTGTGCTTTCAACGTCTTCTTAGCTTATATGTACCTTCTGTTGCCTCTATTACATATCTGAGATTATCTGTATTTATAACTCTCCTTACTCTTCAAGATTCAGTCTAAGCCTGTCAGAAGCATAGCTGTCAACCTTTTTCCTTTTTTTTAAGGGAAATTCCCTTATTCCGAATAGCATTCCTCGCAAGAAAAGGGAAAAGTTGACAGCTATGGTCAGAAGATTTACATTTCCACAATATTGTTTTAAGTATTCTTTAAATATTGCCCACTCTTTAAACACATTCTGGTTTGGGTTTCCTCTTATTCTCCCAGTCATTTTCACAAGTTCTAAGTCATGGGTAGGCAACCTGAGGCCCAGGGGCTGGATCAGGCCCAACCACCTTCTAAATCCGGCCCGTGTTTTTACATGAATAGAATGCGTGCTTTTATTTAAAATGCATCTCTGGGTTATTTGTGGGGCATAGGAATTCGTTCATTTTTTCCCTCCAAAATATAGTCCGCCCCCCCCCCCCACAAGGTCTGAGGGACAGTGGACTGGCTCCCTGCTGAAAAAGTTTGCTGACCCCTGTTCTAAGTATTCTATCATCTTCACCTGCCATTCAAGCTTTGTAGGAATCAGGAGCCTTGATTTTTTTTAAAAAAAATGTTGTACAGTATGTGTCTACATCTAATCTTGCCCCTTTCTAAAATAAATAAATAAATATTGGTGTGTGTTTTTCTTCTTGTAGATCTACCAAAAAATAAAATAAAATCAGGGTTAAGAGGTTTTCTCTCTTTCTCTGATTTTTTTTATTAGTTTTCAATTACAGTCCAATAATAGCCTCATTATAAAAATGCCAAATCATAATTACTAATACCAATCATTCAGATACCAAATTATATAATTTAGGTGGCTCCCCGCATGCTGGAATTGATGGTTTGGTGATTTTCTTTACTTCTGTGCTCCAAAATTTTTTTAATTTCAATTACACTCCAGTCAAGATAACAATCCCTTATACAACAACTGCAATATTAACAACTTCCATTCGTATTGACACATTAAATGATTTTAAAAAACTACAAGTGAGGCACTTAAACTATACCCTCATTCTTCCTGTGTTTGGCAATTATTCTGTCCGTGATGTTTCTTCCTGTCCTTGTAAAATGTTATGCCTATCTTTTCCCTGTTGTCATTGTTCTTGGGCGCAGCTAATATCCCATTGTTGTTTCAGAAATTCTACAAGGGTTTTGAGGTTTTCTCAGGACGGTGGAGGGAGTGTGTGCTGTGTCCCATCGGGGTGGTGGTGGTGACACTTGCACTTCTTCTGATAGGAAATGCTTGGGGAGGGAATAAAAAATGGGGGGGGTCAAAGAGGGTCAGTTGGGGGGAGTGAGAAATGCCTCTATTTTCATCTGAGGAATGTTGGAGGGTATGCTTAAACACTACTTCCTCAGAGGAGCAGGACTAGAAGAAGCTGAGCTTGTGTCTGTACTGATTGTTTATAGGGGGAGTCACAGTAGAAAGTTAAAGGTAAAGGACCCCTGACCGTTAGGTCCAGTCGTGAACGACTCTGGCGTTGCGGTGCTCATCTCGCTCTACTGGCCAAGGGAGCCAACGTTTGTCTGCAGACAGTTTTTCCGGGTCATGTGGCCAGCATGACTAAGCCACTTCTGGTGATGCCAGAGCAGCGCACGGAAACGCCATTTACCTTCCTGCTGGAGCGGTACCTATTTATCTACTTACACTGGCGTGCTTTCGAACTGCTATGTTGGCAGGAGCAGGGACTGAGCAACAGAAGCTCACCCCGTTGTGGGGATTCGAACCACCGACCTTCCGATCGGCAAGCCCTAGGCTCAGTGGTTTAGACCACAGCGCCACCCACGTCCCTACATATAGTCAATGCTAATTTAAGACAAGTGGACTGGATTTAAAGATGCCTTGCACAAACAGAAAACTGCTTCCACCTGTGAATCTCAGAAGGGGCAGCAATGAAGCTAGACCTCCATGACTGGCCAGAGCAAGCAAACAAACAAACTGCTGCTGTAATAAGGGGTGGATGATATTCTATAATGTTCACTTTGATCAATTCTTAGATTTCTTTTTTAAAATTCAAGTATATGTATGACCGTGATGGATTTGTTTCAACAATATGGAATGTGATGCTTATAACTCTCACTGTTTGCTCTAGAAATTCACTCATCAAGTCCTGACCACTTTTATCAGTGTAAATGTGCATGGGTAGAACTCCGCCCCACGTGGTCGCCTGCACTTTGATGTGGCTTTTAACATTCCATCTGTTTTTTTTGGAAGCCAAGCAGAATTCACAGGACTGGCCCAAGACATTTTGGGATCTGAAGTAGAAGCTCCAGTGGTCACTTCCGGGTTGGCGCGATCAGGAAATGGCGGATTCCCTCCGAGCTGCGGAGGGAATCGGCTCCGCTGAGGACGGGTCTTGCCGCGCCGGCGACGCGGGGACCCTTAGAAACCGCAGGCGCTGAAGCCTGCGGACGGGAAGACTCGGTGGGCGCCTTAAGCGCCCCCCCGACCCACGAAGAGCCTTTTTAAAGGCTGCGGAGAGGGTACGGAGGGTGGCGTGGCGCTGAGAGTCGATCGCTACCTAGGTGGAGCGAAGCCGCGAGCCAGGACTGGAGAGCGCTGACTTCCTTCCTTGAAAATTGGACTGAAAAAGAATAACCCGTGAGTAGATGGAATTTGGCTTTAAGAAACTTTTCCTGTGAATTCGAGACGACCGGGGGGGTGCTAAAAGGAAGTCCGCACCCCCCTTACTTACAGACAATTCTAAGCAAGGAACGGAGAACTAAGGTGGAGAGGTTATTTTGTTTAATATAAAAGAAACTAATTCCACGATTTGACAAAAGAAGTGTTGTACTGGAGAGTGAGAGTGGATCTTTGGAAATTTTTGATGAAACCCCCCCCCCCGGACCAGGGGGAGTCCCGCGTTTGAGCCTGTTGAAGAGGAATAAGGAGTTTGACAGCTGTCAAAAGAGCTGTCAAAGGGACAGTTTCAGTTAAAAGTTTGTTAACTAATATCTCTCTGGACTAAAAGTGCTATAAATTGAAACAAAGTTGTTGGAAATTTGAAAGAAAGAAACAAAAAAGATTTGGACTGTTGGAAAAAGTTTACAAAACAACTAGAATCCCCCTAGGGGGATTCTTAAGGTATTACAATGGCTGCAGATGGAAAATTACAGGCACAGATAGACAGGATGTTTTTTCTCGTGGGAATATTGCAAGAGCAGAGCTTGACTATGAATAAACAACTCATGACCTTGACCTCTGGAATAAGTAACTCTGCTGAATGCATTAAGGACTTGACAGGAAAGGAATCTGCAGCTGAAATAGAAGTGACATCTCAAGAATTGGAGGAGAAAGTACAGATGGGAAATATCAACAAAAAGCCTACAATGGTGGAGTGCAAGGAAAAAGACTCTTGGAGTACATGGATTATAAACCTGCAAAGGATGTTAAAGATGAAAGAGGGGGCCCCTAAAGTATTTGGAATACAGGAACTTAAAGGAAATAAGAAATATGATTGGGGCTCCCCTGTTGAACATGAAAGACTGGTTGATTTTTGGCAGCAGTTGTTATCAAGCATCCTGGTGGGAAGAAAAACTGGAGTGACGGAGATTGAACTGCTTCGAGACCTGACGACCAACATAAAGGATTTCCAACAAAACCGGCGGAGAGGAACTGAAAGAGATTTGAAAGCCTCGGACGTGAGGAATCCAGGCTAAAAACTACTGCTGACTTTTATTTGAGAAGGGACTAGTACCTGGGGAGGGGGGGAGGGGAAAGCAGAATTGTAAAAATGTTTATGAATTTTGGGTCGGGTGAATAGGGCCTATATCTAATATAAAAATGAAATCTGTGGAAGGGAATTTGGGTCGACCTTAGGAAAGAATCTAAATGTTTATAAGAGATGGGGATAAGAAAAATGGGGTTAACTAGGAAGAGTTATATCAAAAATATTAATCTATAGGTTAAGGAGGAGAAGCTAGAACTTGCTGAGCTAATTATGGGAATAGGGATGTAAGAAGGGGGGTGGGGGGGAGTCCAGGGAACAAGGTTAGGAAAGTAAGGTCCTGAGAATATGCTTGTCTTGTTTTGTTTTTGTTGTATTTTTGTGTGTTTGTCTTTAAAAATTTTGAAAACCCAATAAAAATTTATATATAAAAAAAAAATGAAGTAGAAGCTCCAGTGGAAACCCTGCAGTTAAGATATAGCATGGAAAGAAAGAAAGAAAGAAAGAAAGAAAGAAAGAAAGAAAGAAAGAAAAGATTATTTCAATAGTCTAACACAATTAAATAACCAAAGTGTGATAACTTTTCATGGTACCCCAAATCCGCTGCTTGAGGCAGTCAACTCATTTTGCCTAATGATAGAGTCAGCACTTTCACACTTTCCAAAGCAATATGCAATAGAAAGCCATCCTTTGAAATTCACACATCTTCAAATTTTACAGTTCTGTTCTCCAGCCAATTAATGTCTATAAAATGCATATGCTAAAAATGCATATAAAGTACCTAAGAATGCATACTGTATATTGGTGAAAAATAACACAAATGTGTTTTATATCAGTGAAATTTGTTTGCAAAAATCACATTAAAATGTGAATATTGAGATAAGTTGGCACAAAAATGTTGGTGATTTCTCATGAGGGCTTAAAAAACGCTTTCACAAACTGGTGCGAAAATGTGGAGAACTCAACTTGAGGCTGGAAAAATGAGAAACTGGGAGAAATCAAAATTGACAGACTCAAGCATCCCTACATATGGATTGCTGTTTCCAAAGAGAAATTCTTTCCATTTCAGATTGACAGAAGCTCACTGAGACTGGAAACACTGAAAGCTCTATTCATTGAGAAAAGAGCCCAGTATTATTATTTTTACTGGAGAATCATCACCCACATGGGTCTACAGGTGTAAGCAGGAAGGCCTTCATTAGAAAGAAAGAAAAACTCAACTGTGATTATGTTTGCACAGCAGCACACAAGAGGAATTTAGTTTCATAAGCGAGCAGATGGAAACCAGGGGGAGGGGAGCAATAGGGTGGGCAGGATCAGATCTCAGAATATCTTAAGGAGGATACTACAGAAGAACATAGGTGCAGGTCACATGCACAGGTTATAATTGCTTTCCTTTTCATTTCCCCCAAAACAGATGTTTATCTTAAGCAAAAAAAAAAAAAAAAAATCCATTAAAGAAAATAGTTTGTTTACACTTTCCTCATCATTCTTAACATTTAAGCATGTGCTTTAAAATGACTGGGGATTACAGTCTTCTCTTAGCTCACTCTCCCCATTCAAGTTAGCTCAGTTGGTTAGACCATGGTGCTGATAACACCAAGGTTGCAGGTTCGATCCCTGTATGGGCCAGCTGCATATTCCTGCATTGCAGGGGGTTGGACTAGATGATCCTCAGGGTCCCTTCCAACTCTACAGTTCTATGATTCTATGATTCTAAGTTAAAGTTCTGTGCAAAACACACACACACAAATTGTCAGAACTGGTTCAAGCCCACAATGGTTGGGTTCCTTGGTCACAGAATTTGTGTGCATGTTGTGTGCATGTTGTTGCTTAGTCGTTTAATCGTGTCCAACTCTTCATGACCCCATGGACCAGAACACACCAGGCACTCCTGTCTTCCACTGCCTCCCACAGTTTGGTCAAACTCATGCTGGTAGCTTCGAGAACACTTTCCAGCCATCTCGTCCTCTGTCATCCCCTTCTCCTTGTGCCCTCCATCTTTCCCAACATCAGGGTCTTTTCCAGGGAGTCTTCTCTTCTCATGAGGTGGCCAAAGTATTGGAGCCTCAGCTTCACGATCTGTCCTTCCAGTGAGCACTCAGGGCTGATTTCCTTAAGAATGGATAGGTTTGATCTTCTTGCAGTCCATGGGACTCTCAAGAGTCTCCTCCAGCACCATAATTCGAAAGCATCAATTCTTCGGCAATCAGCCTTCTTTATGGTCCAGCTCTCACTTCCATACATCACTACTGGGAAAATCATCGCTTTCACTATACGGACCTTTGTTGGCAAGGTGATGTCTCTGCTTTTTAAGATGCTGTCTAGGTTTGTCATCGCTTTTCTCCCAAGAAGCAGGCGTCTTTTAATTTCATGGCTGCTGTCACCATCTGCAGTGATCATGGAGCCCAAGAAAGTAAAATCTCTCACTGCCTCCATTTCTTCCCCTTCTATTTGCCAGGAGGTGATGGGCCCAGTGGCCATGATCTTCGTTTTTTTGATGTTGAGCTTCAGTGCACAGAGTATTCCAAAAGAGATCGACACTAGGGCTGTATACAAATCAGCAGCTTAAAACACAATGTAGATGTTTCCTTCCACTGTGTTTCAAGTTGGATGCACACTGTTGTACACACCACCAGTATGTGTGTGGGGGGGGGGGATGGAATTTGCACATTACCTGTTTGGTTTTCCTGCACCCCCTGCAACTCTTATTCACGAAGCTGTCATCCATGCATGTGCAATGGCTGCCTCAAATTTACTCTTTTCAGCTTGTCCGCAAAGTGAACATGGCTTAGGTTTTTGTTCCGAATTCAAGCAGATTTAATTGGAAAGACATCAAACAGCGGTATTTCCCAAGAAACTATGGGAGAGCTCTGTATGATGGATAGCACCATGTGTGCACAGATTCAAAAGCCAGCAGTGGGAGCACACTTGAGCCAGAGTACATGGTATTGTGGACACAGTCTAGCATGCACAGGGCTCTGTGTGCATGTGGGAGCAAGGCCTATGCACTCACATGGCCTTTGGGTCAAAGAGGTGAATTCTCTGCATTCTTTGTTCTGTCACAGGGATACATGTGCCTTACTGTGTATAAATGTGAGAAAACAGGACTAAAAAGATGGCAGCACAGAGTAGGGAAAGGAATCTGGAGGAAAGAAGGTGTTTTCCTTGCTTTGTTATAAGCAAGAAGAAGAAGGATAAAAAGGAGGGCAAGAAAGTCCCTTCTAAATATGTTTGTACTAAAAATACATCAAACCCTCCCAAAATAAAGGAAT
This sequence comes from Podarcis pityusensis, assembly GCF_964106645.2. Classification (NCBI taxonomy): domain Eukaryota; kingdom Metazoa; phylum Chordata; class Lepidosauria; order Squamata; family Lacertidae; genus Podarcis; species Podarcis pityusensis. Next base: position 66,631,523 of record NC_138031.1, read on the forward strand.
AGGAGAATGTCACTTCTCTTAGACAGCCTGCTAGTCCTTAAGGCAGAGATTTAAGTTGCCTGATAAAACTGTCATGTGTGAAAAGGAGAGAGGAGAAATTGTTATTTGAACCCCTCCTGAACAGCTTGTGATACACTTTTAAAATCAGCAACATCATCGAATGCCTATGCCCTGGAACCAGTTAATACAAATGAGTGCACGCATCTTCTCCTCAGGACTGAGTACACACCTGGATGGCCCATTTGAAAAGCGTCTGTGCCTTATTTCCAGGACTGTGGCTAAGGGCTGTAGCTCAGTATGTTCCAAGTGCCAGGTTCAATCCCTGCCATCACCAGGAAAAGCTGGGAAATGCTCCTGTCTAAATCGCTAGAGAGCTACAGCCACAGCTTGGTGCTTCTGGACTTGAATAACCCTTAACAGACTCCCTTCCACAGCAGATCTCTCACTGCCACTGTTCACCTTCTTTCCTAGTAATATACTGGACTAGCAACTAATGGTGAGAAAGTACCCAGGATATCACCATTTGCCCTGTTCCTAGGAGATGGGATAGTCAACTGCTGGGGGTAAAAATGCTATACCTCAGGGAACATGGAGGAAACATGTTTAAGTGCCATTTGAACCACCCACACAGCATGCATTCTGGCAACAATGATCTTGTTGTCGCCAGCTCCCTACCAAATGTTATTTTTCCTACGGAAATGCATTTTTCTAACTCAAAGTACTGAACAAAAGAGCTCCAGATGGCAAGAGCACTGTGCAAGGAGGCCTAGCCACCAGAGGGAAGACTGATCATTAGGAACGCTAGGTGCTGATCAACCAAATAAGAACCATGATTTTTAAAATAAAAAATAATTCAATCTCTGGATTATCGAGCAAACAACAGCTTGTATACTTGGACCCTACAAGATATTATCTTTCTGTTCTGAAGCATGAACTCCGGGTATTTTGCCATTTGAACCCTTATGGCCTTGAATGACAGAGTAAACATACAATTGAGAAAATAGGGTCCTAAGTCTTGAGGGACTCTGTTTGCATTAGCAGTGAATTCTCACCCAGAAATGATTAAAGACTGGTTTACACATTCTTGTTCCTAACTGGTTGGCAATTTGACTCAAGAAGAGATGACTCGCATGGGTGAAAATGAGCCATCAAAGAAATCACCACAGATTTAATGTTCATGTCACCCACTATCAGCTCAAGCAATGCTTTTCAATAAAGACATATGACACATTCAGCCAAGATGTCAACACTGAAAAATGAGGTGGTGCAACACTGAGCGTATAGCAATATGAATGTTCCTATTCATGTTGAACCAGGTTTAGAATTCAAGACACCTTGGGGGGAAACACCCTTTTTGAAAAACCCAGCCCACCTTGCCAAAATGCTGGAAAATGTCTTTTTCCGGTCAATTTCACCATATAATGTTGTGTTTAGGCTACTCAAACACCAACCATACAAGAAAAGCACCATGTGTAGCAACACTTTGCCTGCAGCTCTCACAATGCTTACTTCACACACACACACACACACACACACACACACACACACCAGTTCAAGGATATGACTACAGGGTTGCAGAGATTATGGGGTGGGGTGGACAGTGGAAGATCAGAGTTCAAGACATCTTCCTGCCAGATGGTTTTCACTTCCTCAATTCGGATTCAGACATATCCTATAGCTGACTCATTCCATACAATTCACCTTCCTTCCATCCCCTTCTGGCAGGATTTCTCTGGATCATGTTGATTCAGTAGGCATTGGACTACAAGACATATCTCTTATTCAACAGAGCAGCTTTCTGATTTGAGACTGATGATCAGGAATTGTATGGCACTGGTAGCCATTTAAATGCTTAACTTGTTCCACCAGTAACCTTGGGGGAAAGTAGTCATCTCCAACCACATTCAGGGTTACATGTTCCTTCCAGATGCAGACATGGCTGCTGCTCCACTTAGAACCATCAGCATGGTTGTGAAACCACATCATCTACTGTGCAAGGAGGCAGCTAATGATATAGCATTGTTGGTGATCCAATCCATTCATCTTTGATCAAGCAAAGCAATGATCTGTTAAACTGATAAAACTAAATTATTAAGTGTGTTTCATTAGCTTTTTTCTCCACCTTTTAAATCTTAAAAACTAACACTAATACTATGCCAAAAGAAAGTTTTGTGAGCTGCCTCTCATTCTATATTTTGCTTCCATAGTCCTGGTTTGCTATATAACTAGATATAGATATAGATACAGATATATAATTAATAACAGCTGGGTTTTTGTTTTTTAAAAAATAGCACATGGATGGAAACAGCTTGCTGATGGCAGACTCATTCTTGAACTTAATTGGGATCCAACCAAGAAATTTAAAAAAATAAATCACCAAAATGCTGTCTTACACACGAATTTCTCTTGCACCTGATTCAAAATAAGATTATAATCTGACCCTACAGATATCAGCAGAATATACCTTCAAGAAAAATGTCACCACCCAATGGAATTACTACTGAATAATTCCTTTGGTTTTCTTTCTCTGCATTGTTATTAGGGGTTTCCACCCCATCCTGAATTTTGTTATTGTGCATTATATACAACTTTTGAAAAGGGAAACAAAAGTTTGACTAGATTTAGTAGTTATTGGCCCAAGACAAGTTAGCACTCAAACAGAAGGACAAGATGGCAAACCCATCTTATTCGGAAGTAGTGCATAATTTAAATTATACAGTGGTACCTTGGTTCTCAAATTTAATCAGTTCTGGAAGTCCGTTCCAAAACCAAGGCATGCTTTCCCATAGAAAGTAATGCAAAACGGATTAATCCATTCTAGACTTTAAAAACAACCCCTAAAACACCAATTCAACATGAATTTTACTATCTAATGAGACCATTGATCCATAAAATGAAAGCAATAATCAATGTACTGTACTATAAAATAAATAAGACTATATTGTAGATGATAAAAATAAAAATTATTTTTTCTCTTACCTGCACTGATGATAGTCATTGTTTGGATGGTGGACTTTTATCCATTTCTGCACTCACGCAAGCAATCAATCAGTAGCTGAACTGGGTTCCACACAATCACAAAAACAAATTAACCGAAAAAGTCTCAACAACAAAAATGCAAAATAAATAGCGCCAAATACAGTGGTACCTTGGTTCCATTCTGGAAGTCTGTTTTACTTCCAAAATGTTTGAAAACCAAAGCACAGCTTCTGATTGGTGCAGGCGCCTCGGAAACAATAGCTGATAGCTGCATCAGATGTTCGGCTTCCGAAAAACCTTCGAAAACCAGAACACTTACCATACTTCTGGGTTTTCGGTGTTTGGGAACCAATGCGTTTGAGAACCAAAGCATTTGAGAACCAAGGTACCACTGTATTAATATCAGTGCTGTTGTTGCTGTTACTGTTACCACATTTATGGTATAATCCACTTTTCCTCCAAAGAGCTCAAGACAGTATACAGTGGTACCTTAGGTTAAGTACTTAATTCATTCTGGAGGTCCGTACTTAACCTGAAACTGTTCTTAACCTGAAGCACCACTTTAGCTAATGGGGCCTCCTACTGCTGCCACACTGCCGGAGCACGATTTCTGTTCTCATCCTGAAGCAAAGTTCTTAACCTGAAGCACTATTTCTGGGTTAGCGGAGTCTGTAACCTGAAGCGTTTCCTGTTTTATCATCACAACCACCCTGTGAAGTAGATTAGGTTTAGAGACAATGATTGGCCCAAGGTCACCCAGTGAGGTTCGTAACTGAGTGGGCCTTTGAACCCTAGTCTCCCAGGTCCTAGTTTAGCACTTTAACCACTACACAGTTGACTCAACATTGACAACAGGACAGCATACCTCACGCCTGAGGGCAGCAGGATCGCTTAGGGGGTCAGGGCAGATGATGTAATACACAACAGCTCTGTCCTCCCAACACCTTTCTGCCACTCCCCAACATCCCCTAGCATCCACCACCTGAGACAGCCACTTCGTTAGCTAACGAATCAATACCATCACCTCAGGCACTAAAGAAAGCAGAAGCAAAGGTGCATTATGTTCTATAATCTCTGCATTGATATCTGAGCTCACTTTGATCTATTCTTCAACTATATATACTTGGAACAGGGCGGGACTATTACAGTACAAGGAGTAACAACAAAAATCGTTTCTGTTTGACCAGAGTCTCAACAAAGCGACCACACCAAAGGTTTGCTTCCCAGTGATCCTTCTTTATTCTTTCTTATGTTCACGAAGAATCCTTTAACTCGTTTTTTGCTGCATTGAATCCATCTGAGCTTTTGTGCAGTCTGTTTCTCTTTGTCGCGTCCCTCTTGATGTTATTTTTGCTTTGATCTCGGACAATGTGCTGTTCGGTGAAAGAAGTGAAGGCTGGCAATCCACTAAACAGCTGGGCAGTTGCGACGGCAAAAATTCACAGAAGGCATTTGTGGTGATAACGCGGCATGTGATAATGGGCACGAGAAGAGTCCCACTTTTAGAAAAAGAGAGGCGGGCGTCACATGCCCAATTATTTATGGCAGGTATAGCAGTGGTTTTCCCAGTAGTGATGTATGGAAGTGAGAGCTGGACCATAAAGAAGGTTGATCGCCGAAGAATTGATGCTTTTGAATTATGGTGCTGGAGGAGACTCTTGAGAGTCCAGTGGACTGCAAGAAGATCAAACCTATCCATTCTGAAGGAAATCAGCCCTGAGTGCTCACTGGAAGGACAGATCATGAAGCTGAGGCTCCAATACTTTGGCCACCTCATGAGAAGAGAAGACTCCCTGGAAAAGACCCTGATGTTGGGAAAGATGGAGGGCACAAGGAGAAGGGGACAACAGAGGATGAGATGGTTGGACAGTGTTGTCGAAGCTACCAGCATGAGTTTGACCAAACTGCGGGAGGCAGTGGAAGACAGGAGTGCCTGGCGTGCTCTGGTCCATGGGGTCATGAAGAGTCGGACACGACTAAACGACTAAACAACAACAACATAGCAGTGGTGGAATTGCCATAAACATAATCAGTTCCTCCAAAGCAGTAGGTTCAGATTTAGGATTGTGCTACTAGAATTGCCCTTTCCAGGTAAGAAAATGCATCCACTCTATAGACTCAGTTAGGAAACTGAGCCACAGTGTAGGGCAGTTAAACACAATTGCTACCACTTGATTTGTATAGGAGCTGACTCCTAGGGGCCAAGGTCCCTTTAGCCCCCCCCCCCCAAATATTTGAGGGAACCACTCCCTCCGAGTTGATGGGCACTGCCATTCAAATGGTGTGGTGTGTGGCTTCTGGTGATCGATAATGCCGGCTGGGGCTTACCTGGGCCCCCCAATATTTTATTCAAGTTGGCATCCCAGTAGGTAGCCAGGCTGGTTCAATATATAAAATCAGAAAGTCATAGGAGGATAATACTTTAGTGAAGGGACAAGCCAATATCAGAAAGTTGGGAGCAAGCTTTCCAGTTCACAGAGTAGAACTGTAGAACTGGAAAGGTTGCTTTTGAGTTTGTGACATAGGAAGCTGCCTTATAAGGAGTTAGACCATTGGCCCCTCCCACTCTCAATGGAAACAGCTCTCCAGGGTTTCATAAATGGAGTCTTCCCAGCACTTCCGGGAGGTGCTGGGGATTGAATTTGGAGCCTTCTGCATGCAAGACAGGTGCCATACCATTCAGCTATAGCCCTTCCCCCTAGTTTGAAAATACAAAGAGCGTGTGCTTTTGGCTGGTCCGAAATCAAGCTATTCCCCCACTGCTGTATTGGGATTTTCCCCACTTGATTATGACAAGCATTAGAAGACAGAGCATGCCACCCATGGAAATGATTTCTGTTGACTGATTCTCATGGCCATTTTTACATGCAACAGGCTAAGCCACTGATGGTCTAGGCCAGTATTGGCACACATTTGACACTGTTGGGCAACATCTCCCTTCATCACTGGCCACTGACCATGATTGCTGGGACTAATGGGAGTTGGAATCCAACAAGTTCTGGCTAGCCACTGTAGCTCTAGTTCCATCAGATGGAAGACAACCCAAACATGCAAATGGAAAGGCTCTGGAGAGCGGTCCTTTGTGTCAGCTGGTCTAAGGCTGTTGCATCATAGGTAGGATTCCTTCTTCTAGTACTAACAGATCTTGACTTAAATCCCAGAGTCCATGGCATCAGGAGTACCATCTGTGATTTTTGTAGCGCTTTAAATTGAAGCAGGATTTTGCATGTGTGTGTCTGTTCAACATGGCATCTTTGAGAAAAATACAATCATGTCCACACTGTACTGTATATCAGATTTTTAGCCACCTTGCTCCTAAAACATACATGGGTTATGATGGTGACTCTTTGCCCCTGGAACAATGCTCATCTAGTCTCTGCTTTCACTTTGAACTAAATCCAACCTTTCCTGTCAACAGCATATCTAATTAGCAAGGATGGTTAATCGACTGTCCTAAGGAGATCTTTGAAAATGCAATTCCTGTTCCTCAAACCAGACTGAGTATCACTTCTCATATGACATTTTGCCTACATGAGGAGGTTATCTCAGTGTGAAGGAAACATCCTTTGTCAAGTGGCTCTTCAAATGAAGGTCTTCTGTAAACTGCTTGTTAGTTAAGAACTTGATAAGGAAGGAGTTTTATCTCAAGTATTTCTTCACGTACCACTTTGTGTGTCAAGGCCCCGAGCTCTCCCCATTTGTTGAATAATAAAACACATGGACAACAGTATTTTAGGTTAATGGGTAAATTAAGGCCACAACTTTATTGGTTACAGAATGTGAGTGGTATTGGCTTAGGCATTGGAATTGAACCGACTATATCTGACTCCTGCCCGCCATGCAGGTAGTCCAGTAAGGGTCAACCAACCAGTAAGGAGAGTCCTGTTGATGTACATCAACTGAGAGCTCCCCCAGGGTCCGCGATGGGGTCATGGCATGGCCCTGGCCCATACCTGGGCTTCGGGTGAGATCCACACCCCTGGATCCCTTTAACGGAATACCCTTCAAGAGGAGGGGCAGGTGATGGCCACAATCTCCCCTTCCACGAACCAGATTTTACCAATATCTAACCACCTAACCTTACAAAGTTGTGACAATTGCTGTGAGGTAGGTGAAAACCAAGTGGCTGGTGCCAATTTGCCAAGTGGAAAAATTCCTACCAAGCCCACTCAACAGGCGACCAACCGAAGTCCATAGCAAGGCCAAGAAGACGAACACTGGAAAAAGCTTATATGCACTTTCTGTTGCCTCTATTACATATCTGAGATTATCTGCATTTATAACTCTCCTTACTCTTCAAGATTCAGTCTAAGCCTGTCAGAAGCATAGCTGTCAACTTTTTCCTTTTTTTTAAGGGAAATTCCCTTATTCCGAATAGGGTTCCTCGCAAGAAAAGGGAAAAGTTGACAGCTATGTTGCTACAGTTGCCTCTTGTTCTCATTCTCCTTTTGTAAGACATGCTATCACCATGCTCCCTCAAACCAGCATTAGCATTACTCTTCAAACATGGATTTGGGAATCCATGTGTTTGAAAGGGAAATGGTTTTTCTAGTCTGAGTGATCTTCAGGCGCTTCTAGACCATCAAACGTTTTACAGGAGGAAATCAAACATACCAAAACTAAGGGCAGGGGAGGAATTTGATTCAATTTGTACTGAAAGGTGAGCTTTCCTGATTTGGACCTTCCAAAACCATATATGAACTAGAACACAACCATGCTTTGAAATGTTCATTTCTCTGAATTTTGCAGTAATCTCTATATAATCCATATGTTAGGGTAAAGCATGCATAGAAATATATATATTAGTGAAAATAAAATATAAGTATGCATTATATTATAGGAAATATATGTACCGTATTTTTCCGTGTATAAAACTAGGTTTTTCCCCTAAAAAATAATGTCAAAAATTAGGGGGTGTCTTATACACAGATACATCTCCCCCCATTTTCTTAAATCTGAGTCCCTCAAAATAGGGAATGTCTTATAGACAGAAAAATATGATATGTTAGGCAAAATTGCATAGATAGAGACATAGATAGAGAGATAGATAGATACAGTATATGGAGAAATTTGCGCTAAAATGCAGGTGAATTTTCTTGAGGACTTTTTGAAAAGAAAGAATAAGGAAACTGAAGTGGAAATGTGAAGAACTGAACTTCATATCAGAAAAATGAAAAACGTAGATATAAAAAAATGGACAGATTCACCAAAACGTTTGGTTTGTGCAGTTAAAATGGATTAACGGGCTCTGTCACCCTAATGCAACAAAAGCAGTTTATAAAAGAATCTGACTTTTTGTAGTTCGGAAAATGCATAGGGAAATGCATGTAAAAGTGGGGGGTGAATGAATGAGTAGCTAGAAGATGTGTAAACACCACGCAAGCATAACAGGACAAATGCAAGACAGATGCTCATTGTCATGTAACTGACCCTAAAAAAAATCAGAACAAATACTCAATGAACTAGATATGATCCAACCTTTGTATAAGCTTTGTGTGAGCAAATCAGGATGAATGCTGAATAAACAGGCTGCCTGGAGAGTCATATAGCTAAGCTAAAAACAAAAAGAAGGGGGGAACCTTAAAGGTGTTAAGGTGGATTCACCCCACCCCCACTACTTGCTAGACCAGTGGTTCTCAAACATTTTTGTCCACACTTTCATAATAAAAATTTGCTTGCACAAAACTGGATTTCTTACTGATGAGAAATATATTGGAAAACAAAAAGAAACAATTCCTAGCAGTGCTTGATTCAGAAAAGTATCGCTTGATGATCTTGCTCTCATTTTGAGGGGTGAGGGGGAATCTATCCATATTCTGCTAATAAACAAAATTATTTTGATACTATACTATAGTACACTGAAATTTCAATGCTTCTTTGATTGTCCTTGAATCTTCCTGCCACGCCGATGAGAACCATTGTGCTAGCCATTGCTCTCTTTCCTGCTTAGCCTTTGTAGTGGTTCTAGGGGTTGCTCGTGCGTAAGCCGGTGCAAACACCTGGCTGGGTTGCCTGAGTGAACCTTTTCTGTCCGGACAGCCACTCACCCGTGGCTGTCTCAATCGCTGGCAGAATCCGTCAGTGGGCGTTTCTTAAACTTCTTCCAGCAAAGAAGCTCTTTGACGCCTAGTCTCCTCCTACTCTCTCTGCGTGAAAGCCTTCTGCGCAAGGAGGGCGTAGGCAGCGGAGGACCTCTACTCTCCCCGCTGGTCCCCGGCAAGGAGTCATGGGACCGCCTCGCCGCTTCCCCCATCTGCCCCCCTTCTCCACTGGTGCTACGCTGATTCTCTTCCCCAGAAGATGGGCTGCCTCTCCCAATCCCGGGACGCTCTCTGGAATCCCTCTGGATTTTGCTCTCTCCCTCCGGCACTGATGGCAGTTCCCTGACAGCCTTTCTATAGTTTCCATCAGTTTTTAAGCAGTTGTTTGAAAGATCTGAGACAATGTCACCTAAGTACATCTCTTACCACAACACCTTGTTTATGTTCCCTAAGCTGTGTCATTTGCTGAGGAGCATGTAATCAGAGACGGCAGAACCGTTTGACCAGCTAAGGAGTTGAGAGAACTAAAAGTATCCTGAGAATGTCAAGTAGAAACTTGTCTATCGAGTATGTCATGTTGTTTTATTATTATTATTTTCCACATTCACTCCAATTACCGCCCACTTGCTGCAGATTCCTCAGTTCTTCTTATGAAGCTTTTAGAATTGAGCTTTTCCTACCACCACCATCCCATTATACTGGATTCATTCGTATCACTACCATTAACAAGACACAATCTTACCTACATCACACTCGTTGTAATCGGGCCTGGGAGGGGGAAGTTTCCAGTAGATGGTTCCTGCTGTTGTGTGATACAGCCCCAGAGAGCATGGGTGTACCTATCTTGGGACACGGGTGGCGCTGTGGGTTAAACCACAGAGCCTAGGACTTCCCGATCAGAAGGTCGGCGGTTCGAATCCCCGCAACGGGGTGAGCTCCCGTTGCTTGGTCCCAGCTCCTGCCAACCTAGCAGTTCGAAAGCACGTCAAAGTGCAAGTAGGTAAATAGGTACCGCTCCAGTGGGAAGGTAAACAACGTTTTCGTGTGCTGCTCTGGTTCGCCAGAAGTGGCTTAGTCATGCTGGCCACATGACCCGGAAGTTGTATGCCGGCTCCCTCAGCCAATAAAGCAAAATGAGCTCTGCAACCCCAGAGTCGGTCACGACTGGACCTAATGGTCAGGGGTTCCTTTACCTTTTACCCATCTTGGGAGAATCCAGTTTAAACATCTGGCCTTTCAAATAAGAATAATCAGGGGGGACCTATCCCATTTTGACACCTGAGGCAAAACAGGAAGGTGTCTCCCCACAAATAACCCAGGGATGCATTTTAAATAAAAGTACACATTCTACTCATGTAAAAACACGCTGATTCCCAGACCGTCTGCGGGCTGGATTGAGGCAGCGATTGGGCTGGATCCAGCCCCCAGGCCTTAGTTTGCCTATCCATGGTTTTAATCATGAACGTCCTTGAGATTTTCTTTAACGAACCTTTACATAGTTGCTCTGTTTCACAATTGGCAGATATAGCCAGAAAACACAAATGATTTTCTCACAGCCTCATAGGACAGGCATTCATATATATCCTGTTACACATCAGGCAGGTACAATTTCTGCTGCTTTTTTGGCATCTCTTGAAGACTTTCCTCTTTCAAAAAGGGGATTATTTTTTTTGTCCCATTCAGCATCCATACTGGATTTGAAATTATTTTAACTGTTTTTATATAAGCAATGGTTAAATATATGTTCTTACTGCATTGCGGAATCGCTTTGAGATGCTTTATAAGAAGTGATTCATAAAGGAAGATAGAGCGATACAAACACACATGCCTTTCCCTCCTAGATATCTTGCTTCAAGCCTTTAACCTCACAACTATTTTTCTCATTGTAACCCACTTTTGATACAATAAAGCCTAGCAATCTGCTTGGTTACTTTCTGACATTATTCTTCCCCCAGCCCCCAAATATCAGTCTGTTTTGACATATTGATAGAAAATAGACACAGCCTAAGACAACCTTCTGAAAAGGGTATTTTTCTCCACTCCCTCCCTATTACCCTAATGAAAAGAGCAGATGGCTGAAATTAAGGCGACCATCCCTAGCTACTCTCACAGTGCAGAAGGTTGGGAGGAGGCAGGCAGTGGCACAACTCACAACAAAACAACTTGAGACAAAAGTGAACCACTCGAGCCAGCATAAAGCAATGTTGAACTTCTTGCTGTTAAGAGCTACAGCCCTAGCCAGAAAGCTGCTGAAATTCAAGGGGAAGCATTAGATTAGCAGCAGCAGGCTCAGAAAAACTCACCTCCTGAATAGAAGCACACTTCTTCTTGTTGTTTTGCTCCTGTGACTCTTTTGGCTATCTAAGAAAAATCTTTTTATAGACATATTTGGCGAAATTGATTGTATCTGAACTCCTCTGAACTGACCATCTTCGTGGTCTCATATTAGGTGATGTATTAGCCTGACCTGTTTATAGCTTATATTCAAGGATAAGGATGGGGAACTCCAGGTAGGGCATTCCACAGGGAGGGCACCACCACCAAGAAGACCCTGTGCCTGGTTCCCTGTCACTTCACTTCTCGCAGTGAGGGAACTGCCAGAAGACCCTTAGAAGTGGACCTCAATGTCGGGCTGAATGATGGGGATGGAAATGCTCCTTCAGGTATACTGGAACGAGGCCATTTAGGGCTTTAAAGGTCAGTACCAACACTTTGAATTGTGCTTGGAAATGTACTAGAGCCAGTGAAGATCCTTTAGGTTTTGTGTTATATGGTTCTGGTGGCCACTCCCAGTCACCAGTCTAGCTGCCGCATTCTGGATTAGTTGTAGTTTCTGAGTCACCTTCAAAGGTAGCCTCACTTAGAGCGCATTGCAGTAGTCCAAATGGATTTTATTAACTGTGGGGTTTTTTAACAGCTTTTAAACTGGATTGCTTTATTATATATTTTAATTAAAGATGCTTTCATGTTCTGATCAAGTTTTTTTTTCTGCATGTTTGTATGTGCCTTATCTATCTATCTATCTATCTATCTATCTATCTATCTATATTTTACATATCATTCCCAACAATCATAGAACATATTTTCTTATCTTATACAATGTTTTGGACTTCCATCAACCGCATCTGAAGATTTTTCAATCTTTATCACTTAATCTACATTTCTTAATTTCCCTATTACTTTTAATTGTCCTTAACTAATAACTCTCTTCATAATCTTCTCTGCAATATTTCACATAATCCTCCTTACAAAACTTCTTGCAGTCCTACTAGTGTAATCTGTTTGAAGTTTTTATTGGGTAATGGGTAAAGAGCATCACACTTTCAACTTCCTCCTTCAGCTCTATATACAGTGGTACCTTGGTTGTCAAACTTCGACTCCCAGAACGGTTCGATAACCAAGGTGCGGCTTCTGATTGGCTGCAGGAGCTTCCTGCACTCAATCGGAAACCACAAAAGCCGTGTTGGACGTTCGGCTTCCAATAAACATTTGCAAACTGGAACACTCACTTCCAGATTTGCAGCATTCGGGAGCTGATTTGTTTGACAACTAAGCCGTTCAACAACCAAGGTAACACTGTACTTTACAAGGGCAAAAGGTAACACTTTTGCTGCCTCATGACCAAAGAGTCAGCAAGTAAGGGGTGCCTTATGGTTTACTGGCATGAGAGAAAACCCTTAAGTGTGTCATGGCACCTACAAGCATCATGTTGCAAACCTGTGATGTATAAACTATGCTATTTTCTTCTCTTGTCTAACTTTATCTCCATCTTCTCCCTCTCCCTCTTTCATCTCTCCTGTGTTAAATAAGGAGAAGTTCTATGGCAAGAGGCTTTGACAATAAGCCTCTTGGTGCAGAGATCTGTCCCCTTGCTATTGCTCTATAAAGCACCATACACACTCTTTGGGAGAGCCAGCAATTGTCATTTTGCTGCTTGGGACAAAACAGAAAATGGTGGCCTCCTGCCATCCCTCATAATAATGTGTAACCTCACTGTGTACAAGTGACAATAAAGTATTTCAATTTCAATTTCAATAATAATACAGTGGTACCTCGGGTTACATACACTGCAGGTTACATACACTTCAGGTTACAGACTCCGCTAACCCAGAAATAGTACCTCGGGTTAAGAACTTTGCTTCAGGATGAGAACAGAAATTGTGCTCCGGTGGCGCAGCAGCAGCAAGAGGTCCCATTAGCTAAAGTGGTGCTTCAGGTTAAGAACAGTTTCAGGTTAAGAACGGACCTCCAGAACGAATTAAGTACTTAACCCAAGGTACCACTGTAATAATAATTTATTATTTATACCCTGCCCATCTGGCTGGGTTTCTCCAGCCACTCTGGGCGGCTTCCAACGGAATACTAAAATACAATAACCTATTAAACATTAAAAGCTTCCCTAAACCGGGCTGCCTTCAGATGTCTTCTCAAAATCTGGTAGTTGTTTTTCTCTTTGACATCTGGTGGGAGGGTGTTCCACAGGGCGGGTGCCACTAACGAGAAGGCCCTCTGCCTGGTTTCCTGTAACTTGGCTTCTCGCAGCGAGGGAACAGCCAGAAGGCTCTCAGAGCTGGACCTCAGTGTCCGGGCAGAACGATGGAGGTGGAGACGCTCCTTCAGGTATACTGGACCGAGGCCATTTGGGGCTTTAAAGGTCAGCACCAACTCTTTGAATTGTGCTCGGAAATGTACTGGGAGCCAGTGTAGGTCTTTCAAGACCAGTGTTATATGGTCTCGGCGGCTGCTCCCGGTTTCCAGTCTAGCTGCCACATTCCGGATTAGTTGTAGTTTCCGCGTCACCTTCAAAGGTAGCCCCACACAGAGCGCATTGCACCCACCACCACTGCCACTGACTGGGGTAATTGGAGGCAGCCTGGGGAAAACTGGGTGGGCCACAAGGAATAAAAAATGGAGTCTAAGAGAAGCAGGCAGCAGGAGGAAGCAGCAAAGCAGGAGGAGGGTGACAAGCAGAGGAGGTGGCGAGCAACACGCACATTGGGGCCTGAATCTGCTGCCCCTCCCAGCTGTCTGCCGCCTAAAGCAACTGTCTCACTGAGCCTCATGGGCAGGCTTGCCCTGTTCGTAAGTGAGTGAGTGAGTCAGTGTGTGTGGAGGGGAGAGTAACAATGATAATTTTAACCTCCCAAAGCCCATACCACATACAAGAATGTTGTGGGATCAGCCTCAGCCACACAACTTGCACACCCAGGTTCACAATGGAGGCAAGGCACGGGGAAAGTGGGGACATTTCCCAATTAATGCTAAAGTGCCGACGTTAGGAGCGTGGCAGCGTCATACAGATGGATGCTTAAAACCAAACCCTTTGACTCTAAACACCTTAGGTGCCATCGCAGCATTAGATTTAACAGCAGGGCACCTTCCTGCTTATTAAAATGATTGCGCTGTTTGTTTGTTTCCTCGTTGCAACAGGATAATTGAACTCTTCGCAGAATTTATCTACCAGGTAGAAAACGTTTTCTTTGAAAGATGATTCATGTTTAATTGCTGTTGCCAGCTAGTCTCAAGGCCCAACCACAATGACTGCAACACATCTACAAGAAATGAAGGTGCGGCGTTGATTATTTAAACAGCCTGGTCTAAAAGCAAATCCTATGGAAGTGAATGGGGCATGCCCCAAGAGAGGAAGCTGAAGATAAGAGCAAAGTTGTCAGATATATTCCCAGTTAATTTATATAGAGGGCTTGTTTTCATTTTATCATGCTACAGCTTTGATGACTCTGTAGCCATGTCTGGTCAGAGAGAGTGAAAGTTTTAAGACACGCTTTGCAGTCAAGACCACAGCTCAGTAACTACTTAATTATACAGTTATTTGCCTTGTGTTGTTGGTGTTTAAAGCCATCTAATTGCTGAGTTGAGAGAGACACCACATCATCCATTTTTTTGCTTTGGGGTTAATTTAGCCTTGGATAAACCTCAAGACAATCTAATAAGCCTGACTGATGGGCCAGCCCTAGCAATCTCCAGCATCCACGAGACGAGAGCATCATTCAATACTTTATCAAGGAAATACGTCTTTCTTTGGACTCGTTTTCATTACATCGCCTTTCTGGCTACAGACCCAATGTTTGTGATTCTTTGCTTTCATAGAATCTTCTTGCAGTCAATCTCACTGGCTGTGGGGCATCTGGAAAGGAAACAAGACAATATTATGACAGTGTGTTTTGTCTTCTGTTGTTGATGTAGAAACTCACTATGAGCTGAGTTAATGGTGGAACAAAACATGCAGAGAGGAGTAATGATAGCTTATTCTCCAGCCAAGCTGCACCTCTGAGTCAGCTTTCCAGGAGCTGATCTCCTGAATCATATCTCTTTACAGTGGCACCTCGGGTTAAGAACTTAATTCGTTCCGGAGGTCCATTCTTAACCTGAAGCAAAGTTCTTAACCCAGGGTACTATTTCTGGGTCAGCGGAGTCTGTAACCTGAAGCGTATGTAACCTGGAGTGTATGTAACCTGAAGCGTCTGTAACCCAAGGTACCACTGTATTTTAAAGGGGCCACATGCCAGATAATTAGTTGATAATGCATGCAATTACACTATCGCAGGACAACATAGAGCAGAACAGCTTAAGGGCCACTCTGGATCCCCCTTATACTGTGATGGCCCAGTTCTAATCTACAAGAGTGGGGAAACCTGTGGCCCTCCAGATACCATGCACACAACTGTAGAGTTGGAAGAGACCCTGAGGGTCATCTAGGGTCATCCTCAAGGTCCCAGGCCTCAGAGAGGTTAGGCTGGCCTCAACTAGAGCCAGGGCCTTCTCGGCTGCGGCTCCAATCTGGTGGAATGCTCTGTCACAAGAGACTAGGGCCCTGCGGGACTTGACATCTTTCCGCAGGGCCTGCAAGACAGAGTTGTTCCGCCAGGCCTTTGATCAGGGCGCAGCCTGACTCCCTCCTCTGGCAACCTGCACAGAACTTTGCTTAATTGGTTGCCATCAATTTGATTTAATTAATTTTTATAATGAAATATTTTTAGATTGTGTGATTATTTGATTTTTTGATTATTTGATTGTTGTTAGCCGCCCTGAGCCCGGCTTCGGCTGGGGAGGGCGGGATATAAATAAAATTTATTATTATTATTATTATTATTATCTAGTCCAACCCCCTGCAATGCAGCAATCTTTTGCCCAAAGTCAAACTCACGACCCTGAACTTAAGATCCCCGTGCTCTACCAACTGAGGAATTCCAGATGTTGTTGGACTTCAGCTCTCATCAGCCTCACCCAACCAGCATAGCCACAGATTCCCTAACCCTGCTCTAACAGGTAGCTTAGGATCAGTTACGGATTGCTGAAAAAGAGCATCTGCATCACACACATAGTGGAGAAGGCTAACCAGCTGACTTCCATGGTGGCTTAGTCTTCTGAGCTAACAGTTTATGGGCAACATCAATGCCCCTACTCTCCCTTTTTAGTGGTTCCTGATCTTTAAACCAGATTTGGGTTGGCAGCCCTCAAATAAAGGATTTGTTCAAATAGAAGACCATAATCTGGAAAGGCCATACAGCCACCCTAAGAGGCTACACAACCTGCCAGTTTATGGTCCAAGCACAGCACAGATTTACCTCCAATCCCTGCAGTGATTCAGCTGCCCTAGGACTGGACATCAGTCATTCCCAGATGAGACTTGGATGCAACAGAGAGAGGAAGTGCATGAACACTTCTCACAGCTTCCCTTGAACTCTTGGGGCAGTTCTCATTCATGTTGAACCTCAATGGAGGTGTCTTCAAGTACTTTCAGGGCATCTTCCACTGTAAAATAATCCCATTAAAGTGTTCCATGATCCACCTGGTGCTTACTTTCAGCCCTGATCTTCTGAGGCTCATAGACTTTAATATGTCACCACAATCTATGCACAGCCGACCTTTAAGGAGATAGGAACATAGGAAGCTGCCTTAAACAAGGTCAGAATGTTTGTGCATCTAGCCCAGCATCAGCTGTCTGAGATCTCAGAATAGCCCTTAGTACAGGGCAAAAACAAACCCTTTATGAGAAAGTATGTAACTTATCCCTCAGATCAACCTCCATGCCTGAGGACTGGAAAGTAGCCAATGTAACAAAAATTTTACAGGTCAGTTAGCTTCACGTCTGTCCCTAGAAAACTGAAGGAAAGTATTGTCAAAGATAAACTAGAAGATCAAAACCTTTCCCTTCTGCAAGGGAAAGTCCTGTCTCGCACACGTATTAGAATTCTTTGAGAGTGTCAACAAGAAATATAAATAGAGGTGACCTTGTTGACATAGTGTACTTGGACTTTCAAAAAGCTTTTAAGAAAGTCCCTCACCAAAGATTCCCAAGTAAGCTTAGCAGTCAAGGAATAAGAGGATAAGTGGATCTGGAATTGGTTAAATTTCAGGAAGCAAAGAATAGGAATAAATGGACAGTTCTCTGAATGGTGAGAAGTAGAAAGTGGAGTTCTCCAAGGACTGGTATTAGGACCTGTGCTTTTTAACCTGTTCATAAATTTTCTAGAGTTAGGAGTGAGCAGTGAGTTGGCCAGATTTCCCGATGACACTAAATTGTTCAGGACTGTTAAAACAAAACAAAAAAGCTTGCAATGAGCTCCAAAAGGTCCTCTCCAAACTGAGTGAATGGGTGGTATAATGAAATTCAATGTAAACAAGTGTAAAGTGATGCATGTTGGAGCAAAAAATATCTTAATTTCACATGAGACCAGCAGGGATGTGTGCACTGAATTCTGATTATGCCTCTTGCTTGTCTTGATGGATACAAAGAGATTTGTGAGTGTATGTAGAAACCAGCCCAGTGTGGAAAGGCAGCATTAATGTACATTGCCCCCCCCACCCCACTTTTACCTCTCACCCCACCCACTTTTGGCATGTAACTCCACCCCACACAAAGGTTGCCAAGAAGAGAATGTGGCCCTCCAGTTGAAAAAGATTATCCACCCTTGACATAAGGAAATGCCCAAATTACAGAGCTGCCACTAAAAATAACAGCTCACAGTCAAGTGCTCCTCCTTTCCCTTGTACAGTGGTACCTCGGGTTAAAAACTTAATTCATTCTGGAGGTCCGTTCTTAACCTGAAACTGTTCTTAACCTAAAGTACCACTTTAGTTAGTGGGGCCCCACGCTGCCGCCACACAATTTCTGTTCTCACCCTGAAGCAAAGTTCTTAGCCCGAGGTACTATTTCTGGGTTAGTGGAGTCTGTAACCTGAAGCGTCTGTCACCTGAAGCGTCTGTAACCCAAGGTACCACTGTAATGTGGCTCAGTGAAAACGTGGGACATCACATCAGCACATTGTGCATTTCTCCATTCCTGCTCCACATCATCAGCTTACTGCAAAAGGGCTGGAGGGAGGCAAGTAACATGGCGATATCATCACCTGTTTCCATCATTGCACACAATGGCTCAGTTGGTTAGAGCATGGTGCTGATAACGCCAAGGTTGCAGGTTCGATCCCTGTATGGGGCAGCTGCATATTCCTGCATTGCAGGGGGTTGGACTTAGATGATTCTCAAAGCCGCTTCCAACTCTATGATCCAAGAGGAGAAGGAACTCTATGAAGGATTGTTGTTTTAGGCAGAAGCCTCACTAGACAGGATTCCACCAGCATCATACCTTTTGAAAGGCATATTCCACATAGCTTATTGTCTAAACATTATTTCAGGCATCATTCTTCGATGTGTAGGTGGGATAACCAGTAGGTGATAAATGAGCCTGCAGGTGTTACTGGTCTTTTTGAGAAAATCCTTTAACAAGCACTTATGAAGACTGAGGTCATCTTCCAAGTTATTAAAGTTTACAGGTAAGCTGATTCACACCCCTTTAACAAGGAGAGGGAGAGGGAGAGACGCCGTTAAAATTGATGATCCTCAGTTGCACCCTCTTGTCTCTTACTGAATCCATTCTGCAATTATTATTATTTTGCACGCCTTTCCAACTGCTACACCAGTAAGTAAAAGGGCAGAGCTGGAGGAGTCGCATTCAAGAGCAGCGAGTTTTGCTTTGGGTTCTGAATGCCTTGAAAAGCCAGGTTCATTCATCACAAGGTCTTTTCCAAAACTGTTTGCTGGGAAACTCTGGTTCAAATCCCACTGCAGCCTTGAACTCACCGGTAGCCTGGCACAAGTCATTGTCTCTCATCCTCCCACCCTCATAATATGCTGGCCCACCTGAGAGGTTTGTCGCTATGATCTATAACAGGGTTTCCCAAACTTGGGTCTCCAGCTGCTTTTGGACTACAAACTCCTAGCAGCACCAGTGGTCAGGTTTGGGGAACCCTGATCTATAAGAAGAGATTCAGACACAAATATTGGCATATACATTCTTAATGGAACAAAATAAGTGAAGTTATCCATTAGCTTTCCCCCTTGCCGCGTCCCCCCCCCCCCAAGCATATTGATAATATATACCGTATTTTTTGCTCTATAAGACTCACTTTTTCCCTCCTAAAAAGTAAGGGGAAATGTGTGTGCGTCTTATGGAGCGAATGCAGGATGTGCAGCTATCCCAAAAGCCAGGACAGCAAGAGGGATTGCTGCTTTCACTGCGCAGCGATCCCTCTTGCTGTTCTGGCTTCTGAGATTCAGAATATATTTTTTCTTGTTTTCCTCCTCCAAAAACTAGGTGTGTCTTGTGGTCTGGTGCGTCTTATAGAGCGAAAAATACGGTATGTGTATATATATATATATATATATATATATATATATATATATCACAGGACTACATATCTGCAATCATTGCAGACTTCCCAGAGGTATCTGGTTGGCCATGGTGAGAACAGATTGCTGGACCAAATGGGCCTCTGCTCTGATCCAACAGAATTCATCTTACTACGTCCCATCCTCTCATGTTGACACACAATTCTTTACACCTGGGATGGCCAGCTTCCATACTGCTAGGGCCCACCTTTTTTCTCCTGAAAGCAAGCTAAGAAAGGATTTTGTCACACAAATGGATCAACTCAGAGGTGGTCAGGCTCCAGAGGTCCCTTGCTTTGTCTTATGCAGTATCCCAGGGGAATTGTCATGTAGCCAAAGATAGTGTCTTATGTACGTATGGGCTTCCTGGGCCCAAAAAGCCTTAACAATTTTAAAAAGGTACCGTTAAAAGTCTCTGGATCTTGCAACTTGAAAACTTTGTTATTTTCCTAAAAACTAGTGGTCAAATGAGACAAACTCACATTGACAGCCTCCTGGTGAGGTTTTCATTTCAAATGAAAAGCAGCCACAAAATACCTTCAATTTGATCAGCAGAGAAACAAGAGATGGAGGGGGATGCTGAAAACCATTCCCTTCACCTGGTTGTTGTTGTTGTCCAAAATCCCATCCAAAAAGTATTCCAGCCAAGTAATGTGTCCAAAAAATGAATATACTGAGGTAAAATATGCATGAAAATCTATGTATTAGTGGTGTGGACGGGAGCTGAGATGGAACAAGTGAAGGAAAGAATTGGTAGCTATATAAAAAGGGCATAAATTTTCCTCATTCCTGCCTACTTACTGTATTCTGCCCTGCACGTAGCCACATTTCCCATTGTCTTGGCAAGCCGAGGTTTGAAAACATATTTGCTGAAGCAAGTGTCGTTCTGACCTTGGTGGGACTTACTTCTGAGTAAATGTGAAGACAGGGCTTCCAAAATGATAAAAGCTAGTCTGTATATCAATTTATCCAGCATTCAAACCAGCAAGGCCTTTTGTTTATTGCAGAAGCACAAAGATGCCCCATTAAAAGGTTTTGAGCACTCAGCTGTCATGCCAGCAATTGTTAAGAGAAGAATGCTATTAAGCAGTGGTTTAAGCATAAACCTTCAAATGTAATATGGCTGCCATTCAGCTGTAGATGTCTATTTAAATGTTCACTCCATTCTCAATTAAATGAAACTTCTCTGTCTAGTGCCATGTTTTTACTTAGGATTTCAATGGCTGGCACTCTATAGACTCTTCAGTCTCAACAA
The DNA here is from genome assembly GCF_964106645.2 of Podarcis pityusensis. Classification (NCBI taxonomy): domain Eukaryota; kingdom Metazoa; phylum Chordata; class Lepidosauria; order Squamata; family Lacertidae; genus Podarcis; species Podarcis pityusensis. The sequence continues at coordinate 66,652,487 of NC_138031.1, forward strand.
TTGCAGGGCTTTCACTGAGACGCCCAAGACCACAAATAAAGTATAATGCTGATATAGATGAGTCATCTTTTAATTCCATATACGCAATTATCTTTATATAATTTGCTCCTTAGTCATTCTCTGGTAACATAATGTAAATCAGGAGCATGCAAATTAGAGATGGATAAACAAACAAACGGCTTAGGAGGAATAATTGCTGGCATAAACCTGGCGATAAATAGATAAATTCCTTAAACAGTTTAGCAACCATTACTACATGTATTTTTTCAAGATGATATATAAAAACAGATAAGTCTTGAATAGGTAACAGCAGTAGCAAAGGGTATAGCACAATTATAAGTTATGGGGCTTTGGTTATTTAAATATCCCACAAAAATCAGGTCCCAGGCAGCTCAAGTTCATCACTTCTATATTGAAAGTCCACCCATCCTGAATTCAAGTGCCTGTAGTTCTGGACTAATATCCCTCTGGGACTTTTGACCTTCCAGATGTTGATCAACTTCAACTCCCATCACCCCTGGCCATTGGCTATGTTTGCTGGGACTGATGAGTGTTGTGGTTCAGCAACATCTGGAGGGCTCTAGGAAATGGAAACCATGAAGTCTTGTGGGATAAATCTGCCAGGGACAGACAGTAGAGGTAGGGATGGAGATGGCAAGTGAGAGCAAGGGCACTAAAAGGTGTCAGTGGAGACTAATGGCTTCCACAACAAAAGAAACCAAGAGTCTACAACCACCTCCCTTGAGAACAGAGGACACTGCCTTGCACAAAATCAACTAGTAGACAAGTATTGCCTAGTTTAGGGACGTGGGTGGTGCTGTGGGTTAAACCGCAGAGCAGAGGACATACTGATCAGAAGGTCAGCGGTTCAAATCCCCGCAACTGGGTGAGCTCCCATTGCTCGGTCCCTGCTCCTGCCAACCTGGCAGTTTGAAAGCACGTCAAAGTGCAAGTAGATAAATAGGTACCGCTCTGGCGGGAAGGTAAACGGCGTTTCCGTGCGCTGCTCTGGTTCGCCAGAAGCGACTTAGTCATGCTGGCCACATGACCCGGAAGCTGTACGCCGGCTCCCTTGGCCAATAAAGCGAGATGAGCGCCGCAACCCCAGAGTTGGTCACGACTGGACCTAATGGTCAGGAGTCCCTTTACCTTTTTATTGCCTAGTTTGTCTGGTACAAGCTCACCAGGTTCTCAGGTTCAGGCTCACCAGGTTCCTGTCACCTGCTACCTTCACTTACAGGGAAGGGCCCAGTAGAATATGGTGGGATGGCACGATGGTACTGCATACCAGGAGGGAGAGTGTGAGAGGCATCCGGCACTTCCACTGGTGCATTTGCACCATGCCAACTTCACCACCACCTCCCAATTCTCCATCCCCGTACACAGCAGTAACACGGGTAATAGGGTCAGGTGAGCACCACCCTACCATATGCTACCAGAAGGGCATCTGATTTCCATCCAGAAGGTCCCACATTCAATCCTCAACATCCCCAGGTAGAGCTGGGATAGAACACTTTCAGAAATCTTAGAGAGCCACTGCCAATCAGTGCAAACACCCCTTTTAACTGGATGTACCAGGGACACAGGTGCCGCTGTGGTCTAAATCACTGAGCCTCTTAGGCTTGCTAATCAGAAAGTCAGCAGTTTGAATCCCTCCAACGGGGTGAGCTCCCGTTGCTCTGTCCCAGCTCCTGCCAACCTAGCAGTTCAAAAGCACACCAGTGCAAGTAGATAAATAGGTACCGCTCCAGCGGGAAGGTAAACGGCATTTCCGTACACGCTGGTTTCCATCACAGTGTTCCATTGCACCAGAAGCGATTTAGTCATGCTTACCACATGACCCAGAAAGCTGTCTGTGGACCAATGCTGGCTCCCTCAGCCTGAAAGTGGGATGAGCACTGCAACCCCATAGTCGCCTTTGACTGGAATTAGCTGTCCAGGGATCCTTTACCTTTACCTTTTACCAGGGGTTGAACCTGGGCCTTTCTGCATGCAACAATGTCCAATGTACCACTGAGTTGCAGGGCCTCTCCATTTCATCCATGGTGTCAACCACCCCCTTCCATTTGTTGTTTTTCAACCAAGGTTCCAAAGGCACTGTACGGACATTTCAGTAAAAAAAGATCAAAATATCAGCATCATTAAAACCATGAAATCACCCACACGCATGCATAAATAAGCTTCCACAAATCTCAGCCCAATTTGGAATGCTGAGACAGCATCTCATAATCCCCTGGGACTGGCTAGTGGGTTGTTCCATCTCCTCAAAACAAATGGAGCCGTTGTCTCAACAACACACAATTTAGCAGAAACTCAACTTGAAAGAGTTTCCTTGAATCATGGATTGCTGCTGCCCAGGAAGATGGTCTTGCTGACCTAAGGGATGAGTTGAGTTCTGGAGTCCTCCATGCAGGGAAGGGGGTAGTTCTAACAGAGTATTGTCCTCATGAGGTTTCATATAAACTAGCGTGCGGGTCAAATTGGAATACATAACATGGAAATTATTCTCACTGGAAACAACAAACAACCGAAGAAGAAGAAGAGTTTGGATTTGATATCCCGCCTTTCACTCCCTTTAAGGAGTCTCAAAGTGGCTAACATTCTCCTTTCCCTTCCTCCCCCACAACAGACACTCTGTGAGGTGAGTGGGGCTGAGAGACTTCAGAGAAGTGTGACTGGCCCAAGGTCACCCAGCAGCTGCATTGTAAGCAAAAACTGTGCCATTTAGAGAAGCCATCTGAACATGAAGGCCCATGCTGTAGAAACAGAAGCACCAAACATGGCAGTGTAGTTATGGCCCACAGAGCAGCTCTAATGGAAAAAATCTGTGCATAATGTGGTCATCCCCATCTCAATTTCCTCTATCACTATGACAAGCCTATTCACGCTTGTTTGCCATCTCTGCGGTGAGCGGCAATAATACTTGAGGCAAATGCTGTGGTGATTAATTAGCTAATGTTTGAACTAGGCCTTCAACTCCGAAAGGACATTATGACAATTGTTAAAGCATTATTAAGCAAAGTCACCTGTCACTAACAGGCAGATTAGTTGGGTTACTGCTGCTTGTTGACACTACTTGGAGTTACAAATAATGGGCTCCATGAAGTCTGGCCCCGGGGATCTGAAAGACAAATTAATTTGTGATGCAAGAGATAAAATAATGTCAGATCGTTGTTATTCAATATTGAATCTTTTTATTGCGTTATCTGAACCTTAGTCAATAACCTCGTAACAATTTCCTTTCTGAAGTACGCTCAATTATAGAGCAAATACATTCTGTGTCCTACTTCACTCACCCTCTTCCTAGCGCTGCATTTTCTAATCACCACAATTAAACTGCAGTCATAAAGACACCTTACCCTGAATTAGCTTCAATACTGAGTTTGAAGTGAAAGGCTTGCAAGTAGAACAAGGTAAAATATCCTTATGGTGGTTGGCCATTTTCTAGCTGTGAGAGGCACAGGGACTTGCCTAGAAAGGAGTCGACCACTGTAATCCTTGCACACTCAGAGTTGCATGGCCGAAGGAAATGCAACCAACCCCACCTTCTCCATGGTAGAACTTCAGTGTTGGGAAAAGGCCATGTCTATTCAATTCATCCAAGGCATGCAGTTGTTAAACAGAAAGGATTTGGCAACCATAATGGTGGCATTGGCCTCAATGGACCACATTTCTTTTCAAGCAGTGCTGAAGAACATGTGGCCTCCCAGACACTGTTGGACTCTAACTCCCATCAGCCTCAGTCAGTGCTGCCAATGGTCTAGAGAATGATGGGAGCTGTAGTCCATCTGGAGAGCCACAGGTTCCTCAGCTCTTCTGGAAATGGACATTAACCTGACTCTGAAGCTTCTATAGTAGAATTAAGATTTCCCTTTGCACTCTACTGTGCCTTGGATGTATTAATTTGCATATATGTTTTGGACATTTGCTTTAAATTATATCTCCTTTGTGATAAGCATCCGTGCTCTCAGTGAAATGTTCCAAATTAACGTAAAGATGGATGAAAAGAGGCAACACAATGACTCCAAGTGCCCTGCTTTGCTGTTGTTGTTGTTTAGTTGTTTAGTCGTGTCCGACTCTTCGTGACCCCATGGACCTGGTGTGCTCTGGTCCATGGGGTCACGAAGAGTCGGACACGACTAAACAACTAAACAACAACAGCAAAGCCAGTAGCATGTAGAACATTTAGTTCTACCTTCAAAAGGTGTGAATGAGTGGCCACAATTCTTCCTGCAGACATCTGAAACCAGGTTGCTATCCCATCATCATTTACACTTATCCATATGTAAGAAAGGTTATCTGTGATGACATAACAAGAGCCCGCAGGATCAGGCCAATGGCCCAGCTATGACAGCATCCTGTTCTCACAGCAGCCAACTGGATGCCTGTGGGACACTTTCATGCAGGACCCGAGCACATGAGCGCTCTCTCCTGTGGTCTGCAGCATTACTGCCTCTGACCATAATATGCTCCAAATTTGTCATCACCATCTTTAGCACTTACATGGTACTTTGGGCCCACAGAGCACATTGAAGAGACACAGAGCAGACTTTCAATCTCCTCCACATGATAAATGGGCTGCTGAGACTAGATGGGACGCCAAAGTTCAATGAGATCTCTTTTGATTTCTTTCAGAAGCAGCCATGGTGGAGTACCACTGAGCTGAGCTGAACTGAGACAATTGGCACTAGGAGAGGGGGGGCGGTATGATACCTGTATGGTTAGCAACTTTAGAAGGAGCCATTTTGACTGGGAAAATGGCAGAGGGAGAAATAGTTAGACATACCACGCACACACAGGCTCACCACAGTGCCTTTCCCCCACCCAGTCATAGGAAGCTCACTTACTAAAATATACTCAGAGTCGAGAGTGGATTTCATGCTCTTTATTGAGCTCATAGTGGTGAGGAGGAATGGAAGTTCCCCCAGAATGTCTGCTTTATTTACACAATGGGCCCCACGTGATTGGCTAATTCCGGGATTCACCTGTAGGCCAATCAGGTTGCGGATTCACTTTCACCTGGAGCTGGATTGGGTGGCTCCTGTGGACCAATCAGACTGCTGCATTCTGAATCCTATTGTTCTAGGACCAATCAGACTGCTGCCTTTTGGATCCTATTCAACTCAGTACATAACACTTATACTGAGTCAAACCATTGGTCCACTTATCTCAACGCTGTCTAGAGTGAATGGCAGAAGCTCCCCAAGGTTTCACACAAGTGCTTTCCCCAGCCCTACCTGGGACTATATGCATGCAAGGCAGATGCTCAAGGGGTGCCAACTTGCAAAAAATATTGGGGAGGCCTAGGGAAGCCCTTCCCCGCATAATCGATCACATGACATTTTCTCCCTCAAAGAATTCTGGGCAATGTAGTTTGTCAATGGCTGCAGGGAATTGTAACTCTGTAAGGGGTAAACTACAGCGCCCAGAATTCTTTGTTGGGGAAATGTGCTTTAAAGGAGCCATCTTAACTACAGAGTGCCAGGGTAGCTTCTACCTGCATAAGTTATACCAGTGCTGGTTCATATTTCAGCTCAGCCATGAATCACTGGGTAGTTTTAGGCACATTATTATTTCCTAACACCTCCCACACCCATCTGTAATATGGGGATAGATTAGCCTAATTTAACTAAAGGACTTTTGTACCAATTACTGCAATATATTCGTAGAGCATTTACGAAAAGGTGCCATCAAAATGCTTACTACTGGCATTGGCTTTATTTATTTATGCCACCTTATAACATACAGTCATACCTCGGGTTACATATGCTTCAGGTTACATATGCTTCAGGTTACAGACTCCGCTAACCCATAAATAGTGCTTCAGGTTAAGAACTTTGCTTCAGGATGAGAACATAAATCGTGCTCCGGCGGCACGGCAGCAGCGGGAGGCCCCATTAGCTAAAGTGGTGCTTCAGGTTATGAACAGTTTCAGGTTAAGAACGGACCTCTGGAACAAATTAAGTACTTAACCCGAGGTACCACTGTAATGCTCTCCAGGTAGCTGTCTATTCTCAGTGTGAAGTGAACTTAATGCGGTGTTTCCCAGCCTTGGGACTCCAGATTACAGTTCCCATCATCTCTGACCACTGGTCTTGCTAGCTAGGGATGATGGGAGTTGTAGTCCAAAAACAGTTGGACACCCAAGACTGGGAAACACTGATCCACAAGCCTACTCAAAACAGTTGCTTCAAAGTAACTGGGGTTGCTTCCAGATAGCTGCTGAATACTCAGTAGGAAGAGATCTGGGAAACATTTGCTGACAGGCCAATACATTCAAATATCTAGAAATATTTATTAGCACATAAAAATTGCTACTTTTACTATTTCACAGTTGTCAATCACAATGTTGCTTGCTAAAAGGTGGTGTTCATTGGAAATAGTCTTATTGTTAAGTCAATTGAACTGCTTGATTGAATTGTTAAAACTCGGCCGTTCTTACATAACTTGCTGAGTGACGATCTTTCGTCAAGTGAAACTGCTGTGCCAGGAAACCATGTCTAGAGGATGAATGAGCATGAGCCACCAGAAGCCTGACCCATTTTCATAGCTTTTATGCCCATGTGTACAACACACTTCCCCATTAGTCTATATTGCAGTACACATATTATGCCACATTACATACGCGGTATTACAGGAAGCTGGAGGTGAATCACAAGTGGAAAATCCAATGAGTTTTTTAAAGGTACTTGAATCCTTACCTGTGTTGCTTCCCACAAGCAACAAGCTCTGGAGTGCTTTCGAACTGCTAGGTTGGCAGGAGCTGGGACAGAGCAACGGAAGCTCACCGCGTCATGGGGATTCGAACCGCCGACTGTCTGATTGGCAAGCCCAAGAGGCTCAGTGGTTTAGACCACAGCCCCGGACATGTTGAATGTAAAGAGATAATGTAGCGCATGTGGAGGAAATTCCCGTTGGGGGTTCAGCTTCAGAAGCTCACAGCAAATTCCCAATTGGTCAGACTTTATTCAGTAATGCATTACTGAAGAGATTTCAAAGAGTCTGAGAGAACATTTCCATTAGGACACACACTATATAGGAAATATATGACATCTTAGCTGCTCAGCCTCTACCAAACCACCTTCTGTCGCCAGCACCCCATAATCTCTCATTCAAGCACAATCCTTGAAATACTTCCTCAACTCATTCCCCCCCCCCCCGTACATATCAGAACCCTCCTTGTACGTTATATGGAGGTGTTGTTGTTGTTTTTTCACTTTAGCATTCAGCTGTTAGGTTCCTACTTAGCTGATTGTTACTAGTTTTGTGGTCAGGTCACACTCTTGCATGCATGATGCTGGCTCCACTTTAATGGGCCTAAGAAAAATCCCGCATCATGTGCATACAGTCCCCAGTACAAATCATGGATAGTTTCACTAAAACCTCTGTCGATAGAAAAATTGACTGTACCAATCTCGTATTGGAGTCAAATGTACCTGAAGAAAGCCATACAAAAATAAATAACTGGTTGAAGTTACTAAGCATCACACCAGGGTAGCCAACAGGGAGCACACCAGACGTTTGGGACTACAACTCCCATCCTCCCTGGCTATTGACTTAGCAAAGGGAGTCTCACTTGTTTCCCCAAATTCTGGAGGCATTAGCCAGCCCTGCCTTTATGGATAATATATGTCAAGCACCGTGGAAACACAGAAAAGCCAGAGAGCAGGACTGAAATTCCCCTCCGACACACACACATCAGCTTCTTGGGCAGTATCTCCTGCTACCCCTAAGGGCAATTTTATCAGCTGGGTGGAACAACCTGCCTTTCAGCCACCTAACATCAAATGATTGACCACCTACGTATCAAAGCTGCTCCATAGTGGTCAATAAGGTTTTCCCACCCCCTGGTCTACAGTGACTGTCAATGGCTTTGCAAAGTTTCAGAAAGGTGTCTTTCCCAAGCCCTGGAGATTGCTCAGATTGCACCTAGGGGTTTCTGCTCAGTTGGTTAGAGCGTAGTGATGATAACGCCAAGGTTTCAGGTTCAATCCTTGTATGGGACAGCTGTCCATTCCTGCTTTGCAGGGTCCCTCCCAACTCTACAATTCTATGATTCTGCGAAAAGATGTGCTCTGCCACTGAGCTATGGCCCTTTCCCACATGTCTCCACAAACCATTTGTACTGAATCTATTGAGAGAGCTTCAAGTGGGACCCAATGCTCTAAAAATATTACATCTTTCTTCGCCGTGAGTGATTGAGAGAGGGGAGGGAAAGCCACAGTGAACAACCCAAGAAATGTACAAAACTGAACTTGCTACTCCTATTAATATCATTTCAACTTGCCTCGACATTTCTTCCAATGTTTCACCTGATGCACCTTCCAAATTTGCCTGCAATTTCACTTTAGGCAAACTGCAGTGGCAACTCTAGTAAACATGAAAAGACAGGTTCCCCAAAATTTCTCCTGACAGGTCTTATCACAACCAGGATAAACAGCTTGGGGAGCCAAGTAGGGCATACTTCATCTATCTGTCATCAAATCTGGAATCCCCAGCATTTACTAGCTCAGTCTAGTTGAAATGTTCTGGCACTCTTTCAGTGGAAACCAGTGCTGCCATCATGATTATTGATTAGCTAAGGCAACTGGTGGTGGCACACACCTTTTTCCTGGACCAAGGAAGATGCAATGGAAAGCCTTTTTAAAAAAAAACCCATCTCGTTGCTGATGATCTAAAGCATGAGTCAGATTGCAAAGAAAGAATGAAGAAACTCTGGAGAGACATCCAGACAAGAAAAGGAAAAAGGAAAAGAGCAGCTGTGGTGCTCGGGGATATATACAGCCCTAATGAACTGAAACGAATAATGCCTGAGATGACGTGTCAAACCAAACTTCCCATATAGTTCATTGGTCTTCCTTACATGGCTGGGGCAACCCAGCCAGATGGAAGGGGTATAAATAAATTGTTGTTGTTGTTGTTGTTGTTGTTGTTGTTGTTGTTGTTGTTTATGTTGTTGTTGTTGCTGCTGCTGCTGCTGTTAGTCAATGGCTTCATTGTTCATAGTAGGTTTCTAAGAAATGCCCATGGATTCTGGATGTAACAAGGAAGAAGAGAGCTTTGTTGTCATGAAAGGGACTCAGCTCATCAAAGTAAGGAAATATCTGTTTATTTACCAAACTGATTTCTTTACCGCCTTTCAAATGAATTTTCCAAAGGGGCTTACATTTAAATATATAGGGACAACAATGAAATGCAATATAAAAATCGCATAAGAATTATAACTACCATTATTTTAAAAATAAATAAATCCAGCCAATGATGATAAAAACAGCAGAAAGTAATAAAAGCAAGAAAAGGAGCCTATTGCACTTCCCCTGGGAGAGAATTCCACAATCCAAAAAGACCACATTTCCAGCATCCACCAATCAGCCCCCCCCCCCCCCCATGCTGAACGTGAGGCTTGGATAGGTTCACATGAGTGAAGATGGCTATGTAGATAGCCTTTCAAGTCCAGGTAGTTATCAGCCCATCAAACTGAGTCTGGAACAAATTGACAACCAGTGCAATTGATTTCAAATTGAGGCATTCAACAGTTCCCTTAGCTGGGAGGAGGTCTATGAGAAATATTGAAACAGCAGTCGTTGCTCGTTCCATCCTGAAGAAACACTTCCAGAAAGAAAGGAAGAAGTTTCCATATGTGAAAAATAGTATGTATCTTCAGGAGGCTGCAGAGCTTCAAGCCGACCCTTCCATTATGTGTTTAGCTGTTTTTACAGTCACACAATATTCCCGAAATGCCAGTAAGCTCTGTAAGCATTGCTGGTCCCAGGATATGGGTTGAAGGCACATGAGGCTACCACATTGCAGAAGCTAAGTAGTTCTGGGTCTGCTCAGTGCCTGGATAGGAGACCTTCTGAGAATCACACATTTGATTTATTGTTCTCATAGAAGAAAGGCGGGATATAAATATAAGACAATTTAAAAATAGTGGGATCAATTTGTTGATTTCTCAAGTGCACTTTTATATGTTAGATATGTTTGCTCATGATAAATCCATGTTTCAAGCCTGAACATTTAAAAATATTTAGGCAAATTACATTGTAACTGCTGTAATGGTTTTAGGGGTGGTAGAGTCTTTGGTCATGGTTTGGCTGAGTTGCCCTTGTGTCACAGAGGAGTGGGGCAGGAAGAACAGATTTTAGCTACCATTGCTATGCTCTAGATGAGAGAAAGTCAGGGTAGGCAGAAGAGAACAATATTGCAATCCTACGCATCCTGCACATCCTTACCTCCCATGGAAGGGCTTGCTTCTGAGTCGACATGCATAGGGTTGCATTGTAAGACAGGTGGGGTAGACAATGCATGGGGCAGGAAAAGCAAGTGGGTTTGGACAAGAGGGTTGGTCCTTGCAAGAGTGAGTGCCCTAGAGCAGGTGTGACCCTCCAGATATTGTTGAACTCCCATCAGTCCCAGCCAGCACAGCTGAAATATACTTGGAGTCCTGTAGTGATTTCATGCTCTTTATTGCAGCTTGTAAAACAGGGATTGAATTGCCCCCCAAACCTCAGGCTTTTATATACATTATTTACACAATGAGTCCCGTCTGATTGGCTGATTCTGCTTCCCTCCTGGAGCCTGATTGGTCTTTTCCTGCAGGCCAATCAGTTGTTGCATTCTAAGATCCTACCAGCCTATTGTTCTAGGATCCAAGCTTAGTACATAACAATAGCCAATGGTTAAGAATGATGGGAGTTGTAGCCAATGACATCTGGTGGGTCACACTTTAGCCACCCCTATACTACTGGACAGGGAAAGTGGATAAGACCATATCTATCAGTCTGAGGAAAGAAAGAAAAGTGGAAGAGACAAAACAGAGTGGGAACTTTGCACAGCCAATTGCTGAAGAGCTGAATAATTCACCTACTGGTTTTGAAATAACCATCCAACTCTTTAGCTGCAGGCCTCTATCAGAGAAAAAAGCACAATTAAAATCAGAATAATCCCTCCATACTTTTCTGACGGTCCCTTTGCTGTGTCCACAAGCTCTCCCTTATAGCGATGACTTTTATAGATTTTAATGCCTTTAAGAACCTGAGAGCTGTATAAAGATCCTTAAAGCCAGTCTAAGCCCTCAGATCTGTAGAAAAGACAAACAGGAGAGGTGATGATTGGGTGGTAACGCAGGAAGATGGACTGGCTGCTTAGGTCATCGGGGTTCAAATTGCTCTTACTCAGCAACTGATGGTGCACTCTGGGTACACCTGCAAGCAGCTGGAGAGAGTGTTGATATGCCATTTCTTTGCCTGTTTTGAATCCAGTAAGAGGCTTCAGATTGGCCAGGGAATTTGTGGCTAGCTAGAAAATAGAGGTTCTCTAGACAAGCATGGTCTGTATGCTGGCATCCCTCTTACAAAGGATTCTGTAAACCACCAGCTGGTTTCAATCCACCACTTACGAATGGCTGCTCTGCAGTGTTCCCTGTATAACTGTTCCAAAATTTGGAAAGACAATCTGTCTCATTTAACATGTACAGGGCAACTTGTTTAACATGTTCATTTGGGTAGCCCCAGCTGGTTAGCAATGCATCACAAAAATTGCAGCCAATTGGTTAGTTTTGTCTGTCACTGTGTCATGTTTGAAGCATCACCATGAATGACCAGGGATCAGCATGCAGGGAAATGGCTTCCAGGGTGTGAGAGATATGCCCTGGCATAGACCATAGACATATATGGCTTCAGGAGGCAGTAGGGGAACACAGTATGGCAGAAGAAGAAGAAGAGGAGGAGGAGGAGTTTGGATTTGTTATCCCACTTTATCACTACCCTAAGAAGTCTCAAAGCAGCTAGCATTCTCCTTTCCCTTCCTCCCCCACAACAAACACTCTGTGAGGTGAGTGAGGCTGAGAGACTTAAGAGAAGTGTGACTGGCCCAAGGTCACCCAGAAGCTGCATGTGGAGGAGCAGAGACGCGAACCTGGTTCACCAGATTACAAGTCCACCGCTCTTAACCACTACACCACGCTGGCTAATAGTTGTTTGTACTGACCCTTTAGTTCAGTTGGTAGGGAACCTACCGTGGATGGTCAGAGCTGCAGCCGTGGGCATCTTTGTGGGCAGGCTAGGCAGCGGTGCACAGGCCGAGGAGATACGGATCTGCTGCTCCTCTTGAACTGCCGTCTGAGGCAAGGGATTCACCTCAGATATTGGGTGGGCCAGCGCTGCTCACAGGAGGTGCAGGTGTGTGGTGAAATTGTGGCCCGGTTGTGCTTGGATAAACAGCAGACCAAGCGGTTACATGCCCTCTGTTACACGGCTAAGAAGAATTTGGACTTGATATCCTGCCTTTCAATCCACTTAAGGAGTCTCAAAGTAGCTAACAATCTCCTTTCCTTTCCTTCCCCACAACAAACACTCTGTGAGGTGAGTGGGGCTGAGAGACTTCAGAGAAGTATGACTAGCCCAAGGTCACCCAGCAGCTGCATGTGGAGAAGCGGGGAAGTGAACCAGGTTCACCAGATTATGAGTCCACTGCTCTTAACCACTACACCACACTGGCTTCTTGCAATCTATGAATTTGCCTTATGCAAAAGGCAACTAATCTCCGGCCTACTTATCGGGTGTGGTGCAAGCTAGTTGGGCCACATTCACCTCCAACAGTGGTCCTCTTGTCAAGTGCGACAGACATATAAACTAGTGGAGCTCATAAGAAGACAACTGACAGTCAACTAATTGTTGCATCACAGACACCTTTAGAGAATCTTAGTAAGGCTTTGTTTTAAGCAAACAAACCAGAACTGCTGATAGATGTGTACAAAAGGTTGCATTGGGTGTGCCAGGTTATGGAATCACTGGCAGACAGCAAATTGGCTCCAAACTCCAAATAATATTTTACTTTCTGATCCTGTACTAAACCCAGGTATTTCTCCCCCTCCCTTCTGTTTAGCATGACGTAAGGGGGATGGCAGCTCTTAAGACTGTGCAACACGGCCCAGAGGCTCTGAGCAGGTGTGGTTAATAGTTATTTAATGATTCTTCACAATTACATGTATCTGTCTGAACATAAAGGCTGTCTGATCATAATCTCTCCCTCTCACTCTCTCTCTCTCGTTCTCTATTCCCCCTGTACACTTTGTGCTGGCATCTTAGCAACAGGTTTTTTTTTCTATTCTCATCCAATGTTCCTATTCTCAAAATGCTTGCCTGCAGGAACGCTTTGGAACTGCAGCGCTGTGCACCGCTTGGTAGCAATTTATTGTTGTCCTCTTGACCGAAGCACAAAATGGGAATTGCAAAAGGGAGGGGGGTTGCCCCACACACAAACAAACAGAATTCTTTTTTTTCTTCCTTCCTTCAAGATCCATGAATGAGCCAAACAACTCAGATCTCACAAAGTTCTAATTTTGTACTTTTCTCCTGCCCCAGCAGTGACTCATCTAAGTCAGATCTCCACCCGTCCGCATGTTTACACAATGAATACAAACACTGTTTAAGTTGCTAAGAATACAGTTATCAGTCAACAGAGCATGAGCTACTTGCTGAAGCACCTGAACATGCCCCTCCACTGCAGAAAAGTGACACGAGATTTTCGTTATTGGCAAAAATGATCCAAGTTCTTGTTATTGGCAAAAATGATCCAGCCATTCCTATATTGAGATGGCAGAAAGAAAGAACGAAAGAAAGAATGTAAGTCGCCATAATCACTCACTTAGCCTGATATGGCACAGACTCCTGGAGTAATCTCAAAAGTTAGATAAAGTTTATCTGCATGCCTCATTGAAATGAGTGCACACACCCTCCCTGCCAATCTGATCTGAATAAAAACCAAGTGCTGATTTTATAATTGCCACAAAATGCCCCATGTAACGTTGATTAGCAGTGTGCCAAGATGGGAGTGCAAAACCCATGTTGGAGCCATGCCTGGAACCTCACAGTGCAGGCTCAACTGGGCCACCAAACCATTACACTGCCTCTCTCAAAGATGCAATACAGTACAATTTTAGGGAGCGGGTGGCGCTGTGGTCTAACCCACTGAGCCTCTTGGGCTTGACAATCAGAAGGTCAGTGGTTCAAATCTCCGTGATGGGGTGAGGTCCTGTTGCTCAGTCCCAGCTTCTGCCAACCTAGCAGTTGGAAAGCACACCAGTGCAAGTAGATAAATAGGTATCACTGCAACCGGAAGGTAAACGGCATTTCCATACACTCTGGTTTCTGTCACGGTGTTCCATTGCACCAGAAGCAGTTTCGTCCTGCTGGCCACATGACCAGGAAAGCTGTCTGTGGACAAACGCCAGCTCCCTTGGCCTAAAGTGAGATGAGCGCCGCACCCCATAGTTGCCTTTGACTGGACTTAACTGTCCAGAGGTCCTTTACCTTTACCTTTTTTTTACAGTACAGTTTTGAAGGCACAGCAAGGCAGGATCCAGTGAATGACCAGCCACATCCCCCCAGTTGTGCAGGAAGCAGTTCTTCACCGTAGGTGAGATCCTAAAGTCAGCCATGCCTTTTCTTGTCAAGAGGTGTGTCCGGCACCAACATTACAAGCTGTTTGACACCAGACAAAGACCTGCGTATTTGCCCATAAATTTTAAATTAACATCACATCCACAACATACATTTAAAGCACATGGGTACCTCCTCGAAATCCTGAGAACTGTAATTTGTTCAGTGTGCTGGGAACTGTTACCACTGTCAGGGCTAAATTACAGTTCCCAATATTATTTGGGGAAAACAATGTGCTTGAAGTGAATGGTGCAGGTGTGGCCTTTTTAAAAATCCTATTCTGCTTTGTTCGGTTTCAAGTTCTTATTTCTATTTGCCTCTTGGCATATTGCATTTTGTTACATTGGTTAGTTTTTAATCCTATTTATATATTCATAGAATCATAGAAGGGAATATAAGGGTCATCTAGTCCAATATTTTGTCCAACGTGGAGCTCGAACCCACAACCTTGATATTAAGAGCCTCATTTTCTACTGACTGAGCTATCCCCTTTGTGTGCATTGGTTACGCTCAAACTTTTGTACACCCCCCAGAATCCTTTGAAGAACGGTGGCTGAAGTATATTTTAAATAAAATACGGATGCAATCCTGTGGTCTCTTGGGAGAACATTCATGGGGTGATTAAATAGAATGGCTCTCCCCCTCTCCCCATGGCCAAGGAGGTATGTGTATGGAAAGGGAAATCTTCTCTTCCAAGCCCCTCCGATTTGGGCACAGCCCTTGGCACTCTGTTGCCATGGCACCAGCAAAAAGATACATTCTGATCTGCTGGGGAAAGATCTGGAGAGTTCTTTGGATCTGCTGGATTTGAAGTTGTCCCGTTGCCTTGACGTGTCCCTTGAGTTTGGGGAAGGGTATATAGAAGTACAACAGCACAGAAGCTAGTACTATATATTGATTATCCTCCCACTCAGACCAATGGGAGGAAGCAATTCATAAATGGTGGTACACACACACACACACACACACACACACACACACACACACACAACTGATGGCTTTCAATCTGGTGGTTCCTCTGTCTTAGATTCCTCCCTCCCCAGAGCCTCCTTTGGATAGTTCTGCTCATAAATAAAATATTCCGCAGGCATTCTCCAAAGTTCCAGAAAGAATATAAGAAGAGATTATGTAATATTGCCTAGACATCTTGCTGATCCACATTTAGAAGGCAAGGAGGAACCCTGTGTAACAACACACTTGCTTTAACATGCTTGCAAAAGCAGGCAGGAGGGAGAAATAAGGCTATTATGCTTCATTTCACTGTTTCCTTCTGCATTTGCATAAAGCAAAATCTTACGCAACTATGGAATTCTGCTGTTTGAGCAATTATCAGAGATACATTGCATTTGCTATGACTACAGTCAGAAGCAATACTGTAACTTAATTCAGTAAAATATGTGTAACATACAAGGCATGATTTCACAACCACACGTAGAAATAGAATGTGATTCTATTTCATAGAAAGATCACCAGGTCAAGGGCAATGTGTCATTTCATATCTTTTAAGAAAACAGGCTTCATGGTTAAAATATTTATTAAAAATTAGTCATTTTTGCTGTCCTATTTCCCCAGTTACTTACACTGTACAGAGAAGAACCAAGTACTGGTGGCACTTGGCCACATATTCTGAAAAACTAAATTGCAGTATCTGTGTGGAGATGTACGTTTTCTGCTTGCCTTCGGCTTGTTGGACCTGCCAATCATGTGACAATGTGTAATTCAAGTTGCACATCTTAATTATATCAGAGAAAAGGGTGTTCCTACAATTCTGTAAGATTGCAAGATAAGGATTCGGCTCCACTGACGCTTTAGGCTGGGCTCTTTTTCCATTTCTATCCCATCTTCCGACTGCATTTCCTTCCATTTCAAGTTAGGTCCAGCAAATGGCTGACACATTATAGTGCAATCTGCAAACTCGATGGCTTGTTTAGGTCACTCAGGGCTGCTTCCCCATCGACACACTTTGCTTGGTTGCCTAACTTTTGATGATTCACAGCTGATGATGAACTTGTTCCACTGAAAACCATTGTGCTTGAGGTGATGTAACTTGATACAAAGATCTGTTTCTGGTGCTTGATTTGTGAAGACTCGTTCCCATTTTCAACCACCATCAAGTAATAAACACGCAGGCATGAAGTGGCCCCTGGACTAGAGATGGGGCCTTGTGGTCCTCAGACATTGCTGGACTATAACTCACATAATTTTTAAACATTTGCTATGGTGGCTGGGATATGATGAAAATTCCATGTCTAACTACATCTAGAGGGACACCAGCTCTACATCCCTTCTTTAGAGAGGACTCATGCAAAAGCTGCCACAGGTCTTTGATCTAATCTGTGGTTTTCATTATTACTACCTTAGCAATTTAGAGTTCTTACAGGTGAGCACAAGGGACGCGGGTGGCGCTGTGGGTTAAACCACAGAGCCTAGGACTTGCCGATCAGAAGGTCGGTGGTTCGAATCCCCGTGATGGGGTGAGCTCCCATTGCTCGGTCCCAGCTCCTGCCAACCTAGCAGAATATTAAAAACACGATAAAAGATCAAACACTAAAAACTTCCCTAAGCAGGGCTGCCTTCAGATGTCTTCTAAAAGTCGGATAGTTGTTTATTTCCTTGACATCTAACGGGAGGGCCCTCTGCCTAGTTCCCTACGCCCTGTCACCTATAGGACTTCTCGGGATTCCAAAAGTTGAAAAGTATTTTGACAACTCATTGGGAATCTCTTTCTATTCACAATCTAGTTCCACAGATGTAACTTTTTGTCTGAGCTGCTTCGATGAACTGTTGGGCTGCCATAATACAGTCCAACATAGTACATCCTCTGGATAGTGATGTGTATTACAGATTGAACGTATCTCAAGTAAAATGATGATGTCACTAGAAGTCTTTTGCTCAAATCCTAAGAGCAACCTAAAATGTTGCCGGAGGGGATTGTTGGGCTGATTATGCAAACCTCGATTGTGAAGGAAGATAGAGAAGAAACTTAATGGGATTGTTTTGGAAGACATACTGTATTTCCGTTGCAAAGGAATAAGCGTAGCATCAATACTAGGCTGTGATCATAAGCCCATCTGCATGGAACTCAAGTTCCACTGAAGTCAAGGAGACTTGTTTTCACACATAATGTTCGGAAATGAGGTACCACTTCCTCTTCTTTTACTTGCTTCTCCTTTTATGAATGTTTTTCTCTCCACAATATTCAAGATTGCCGAAAAACCTGGGGCAATTTTCATTTTAGAACAAAGAACTGAAGATACGCACTCCAACATGTTTATTAAAGGGTGTTTTTTCTAACAAATAAATACTTATACTATAAAACGGGACATCAAAGTGCTTTTGATGTAAAGTTTATTTAGCAGGCTCAGCTTTTTCCTATGATTGTACTAATCCTCATAGATCCAACGGCAATACTATGTCTATTTAAACTATAACAGGAAGAGCCATGGGGTGATCATCTACACAGCTTACATGAAAGAGCCACAGCAAGTTATGATACATTATGGGAAAAATTCACGTACTTCAAATATTGTCTGCTGCTTTTATGAAATCTGTAAATAAAAGCACTTACTTCCGTGATACAGGATTTCACCAAGGTGACGTGTATTCTGTTATTCTATGCAGTATTAGTAATGTGGAACATGGTTCTGAGCAAAGAATTCCAAATTTCCCAAGAATATTAACTGTCTGCCATGTAGATGAAGAGAGGAGATTTCTAGCCCACAAAAGTCTCATTGAGTTCAATTGGGCTTCCTTATCTAGGATTGCAGCCTTAATTGTGACTTTGTTGCATTTAGATGAGCTGGTGATAAGCAGGTTTTGAGCTTGATTGTTTTAGTGGGGCTATAAAAAATAATAACTAAACTATGCAAGAAATTCTTGGCTATAATATACAGTCATACCTTGGAAGTTGAACGGAATCCGTTCCGGAAGTCCATTCAACTTCCAAAATGTTCGGAAACCAGGGCATGGCTTCTGATTGGCTGCAGGAAGCTCCTGCAGCCAATCGGAAGCTGTGGAACCCATGCTGGACATTCGGCTTCCAAAAATAGTTCACAAACTGAAACAGTCACTTCCAGGTTTGCAGCATTCGGGAGCCAAAATATTTGAGAACTAAGCTGTTAAAAAACCAAGGTAGGCTGTACTATAAAAATCGATGGGCTACAGTACAGTTCATATAGCAGAGAAGGATGCTGAACTGGGGGCGGGGGCTGAGACTGTGAAAAGGGGAGGAAATGCCATAAACCCCAGCAATGACAAAAAAACTGTGGTAATTATGGGCTGTGTAGTAGATCAGAAATAGAATAGGAAGGATGATTTTGAAAGGAAAGTAGAGCAATTTTTCCCCATTTGGAGGAGATACAGTGGTACCTCTGGTTACGTACTTAATTCGTTCCAGAGGTCCGTTCTTAACCTGAAACTGTTCTTAACCTGAAGCACACTTTAGCTAATGGGGCCTCCCACTTCTGTCGTGCTGCCGCTGCGTGATTTCTGTTCTCATCCTAAGCAAAGTTCTTAACCCGAGGTACTAATTCTGGGTTAGTCTGAGGCGTATGTAACCTGAAGTGTATGTAACCCGAGGTACCACTGTATATGAATAAATACAAAAAAATCAGCAAGAAATACTATCCCAAAGTCCTTACGACGCAGCAAGGTTACTGTTTATGATTTTATTGCAGGTTGTACTTTTATCGTTTGAAATGTGGCTTATTGAATATGGCCAATGTAAATAGTGTGGCCTATTAATAATAATTAAACAATGTGGGGGTAGGAGGGAGAAGGGAATGGAAAAGAGAGAGAAATCTGGAGATGTTTCCGAATGCCAGTTGCTAGGGAACTGCCATGGGAGATATAGTGATTGCCCTCCTCGTGTCCCTCTTGTGGGCTTCACAGAGGCGTCCGAGTGGCTGGGCTCTGTGGGCTTCTAGGAAGACGTGGCTTACAGGGTAAGAGGAGGGCAGTCAATGGGGGCAAAGGACCAGAAGGGGAGAGTGAGCGTCTGCTTGTTTGCTGACAGCATGGGGTAGACTTTTAGATCCTTTACACAAAAGCTCAGAAGCCAAAGAGGGTGGGAAGTGTACGCTTTAGTCACAAAAGGTGGAAAGGTAATAAAATAAACATCAAAAGGTAGGCTTGCCAGGTTCTCACTTCTCCACTACCACTTACAACAAAAGCAGGAAAGAGGAGGAAACCTACCCTCTCGGCCCTGCCGTCAGGGTTTGAGCACACAAGACTGGGGGCAGGAAGCCTTTCCCTGAAACTTTAACACAAACACAGGCACTTGTGAAGGCAACTGGCGGGGGAGTAGAGGAAAAATCAGATCTCGTTCAGCGAAGTTTAAAATAAAATGGCTATGAGATGCAGAGGAGCAAGCTACATGTTGCACATTGCAAACTACTACAGAGAGAGAGAGAGAGATCACTCCTTCTTTGCAAAATGTCCTTAGAAGGGGAGATGGAGATGGTAGGGATGTGCTTTGCTCTTCCCTCTGCCAGCCAATTTACCTCTGCCACTGACTGCAACTCTACTAATATTACTCTAGACCTGCATTTACTTCACAGGGAAAATTAACTAAGGGTGGTGGGTAATCACTCCCCTTGCTTGTACCCTTTTCAGGGGCTTTGCAAAGGAGGAGGGGTGATTGGAGACTTTGTCACATGCATCATCAGTGTAACATGTAGTTTTCCCCAGAGCAAAGTCAGTTGTAGTCTTCCTTCCTTCCTTCCTTCCTTCCTTCCTTCCTTCCTTCCTTCCATGGTCCACCTATAGTGGTTACTCTAGGACAGTGGTGGCCAAACTTGGCCCTCCAGCTGATTTGGGACTACAGTTCCCATCATCCCTGACCACTGATCCTGTTAGCTATGGATGATGGGAGTTTAGTCCCAAAACAGCTGGAGGACCAAGTTTGGCCACCACTGCTCAAAGACAAGGATGGGAAAATTAGGTTCTTCCAGTTGTTGTTGGAGTACATCTCCCATCATCCCTGATCATGATTCATGCTAGCTGGAGTTACTTCCTGAGTCCAACCACATCTGAAAGGCCACAGGTTTCCCATCCATGGTGTACTTGGGTTGGACAACTCTGAAACAAGGCAAATGAAATGCTGACAACCACCAACTCACAAGACTGCAACAGCATATGGCTCAGAATCATTATCTCAGGGCTTACTTCTTGCCATCTTTCTGACTGCCCAAGTTTCATGTCACATTTACATGTCAGTGATGGGCATTTAGGAGGTCTCTTGGGGAAGGCTACCCTTATGATGAAGCACAGTGAAGCTTCAACATGCAGAGGTCAACTTTTAATGTGAATTAAAAGTAATGTCCCCTAATCTGCCAAAAGACAGCTGCTTGGGGATGATGGCCATGGCAAGATAGTGCTGCAATCTAGATTGGACACTTATGTCCTAGATTGGGGTGAGGAACGTGTGGCCATCACTGATCATTGACCATAGAGGCTGGGGCTGGTGAGAGCTGTGGTCCAACAACTTTTATCAGCCCCATGACAACATCTGGAGGGGCACAGTTTCTCCACCCTTGATTTAAGGGATCTCATCTATGTTTCTTGGATATCTTCTGCAAATCAGAATAGACAGTAGAGAACTAGATGAACTAATGGCCTGGTATAGGACAGCTTCATGTGTCCTTATAAATCAGCAGTTAAGGCTAGCCCTACTATGGGGCAGAGTGAGACAGCTAAGTGTGACTTCCATGGAATAGCACTAGATGTTTAGTTCTTTCAGTTATTGTGTTGGATCTTGCTCTCTGAAGCAGAAATCTGTTACCACTAGCTGGATGCTGCACAGGTGGCAAAAGGGGGCAGAATTTCAGCAATTCACCATTTTCTCAACAGCTCTGTGTGCCCCTCAAAAAAAAAAAATCCCCTGTAGGATTGGGAGACCCTCTGGAACAGGTAGAAGATGGCAGAGGGGTTCCCGAGGGAGGCGTAAAATTCCCGCCCATTTGTTCCACAGTGGAATTTCCTCTGGATCCTAGTCACTTCCACAAATGGGGATTTGTCCTCCCTTTACATCCAACCTCTTGTTTATTTTTGCTGACAAGGATGGAGTGATATGCTTGGGTACACTATGTGCCTTGACCTGAGGGTAAGGAATCATTCGCCGCTCCATGTCAGGTAGCAAAATGCCTTGGGCCAGCCCTAGCTGTGTTGCAACACGGCTCTTGGTTTTGTTTTTTGCAGAACGTGTAGCAAACTCTCTTTTCCTTCGTCAGATCCCTGAGTTCTCCGACTACATGTTGTTTCCTCAGTCATACCGATCAACCCAAGCCGATGAGTCTTACTCTGGCATGCAAGCAAGCCACCTTGCAAGAGGAAGGAAATGCAAGGACCGTTGTTTGGAGTTCCTTTCACCACTCCAAGCTTCCCAGTCAAGCTGGTATTGCTTGCAACCATCAAAGTACGGCTTGCTTGAGATTTCCAATACAGCACCACCTACTCAAACACACCCATAACACATTGGCAAGGTTGTTGCTGCTGATTATTCTGTGATTGTTCCTACAATGGTTGTTCGACTTCCTGGTACAGTGGTACCTCGGGTTAAGTACTTAATTCGTTCCGGAGGTCCATTCTTAACCTGAAACTGTTCTTAACCTGAAACTGTTCTTAACCTGAAGCACCACTTTAGCTAATGGGGCCTCCCGCTGCCCCGCCGCTGCACAATTTCTGTTCTCATCCTGAAGCAAAGTTCTTAACCTGAAGCACTATTTCTGGGTTAGCAGAGTCTGTAACCTGAAGCGTATGTAACCTGAAGCGTATGTAACCTGAGGTACCACTGTATTGTTTAAGCAAACCACGTATATAACGAAGAGAGCCCTGATGGACCAACCCAAAGGCCAACCTAGTCTCACAACCTGCTTCCCCACAGTAGCCATCCTTGTGGCTATGGGAAGCCACAAACAGAACCTCCCTTCCCTGCTGTTTGTTCCCCAACAACCATTATTAAGAGACATGGAGCCTCTGAACCTGGTAGCCATCAATACCCTTGTCCTCCATAAATTTGTCTAACTTCCATTTTAAAGCCACCAAGACACATGGGAGTAGCCAGGATTTATGTTAGGGGAGGTCAGGACATCCCCCGGTCCTATTCCAGAACCAAGGTACCTGTGACACAATTGTTCAGTTCATGGAAGCCACACCTATCGCTCAGTCAGGTTGCCAGTTGCGTCACTAGAATGCGCCACAACAACATCCAAGTGACCTCAGAGAGCGTTTTCAGTTACCAATATTCCGATCATTCCTACTTTTAGTTACGTATTTTTATATATTTGCTTTATTTAGGGGGACAGCTGCCCCCCCCCGGCTATGCCCATGCCAAGACGGTTGGTGGCCCTTGCCACAACTTATGGAAGCAAGTTCTGCAGTTTTACTGTGGGGTTCTTGAGGGTGATCAGAATGGAAAAACCAACTTTAAAGTAATATTAATGCCACTGTTTGAATGTTCAAAGTGCATTGGATGACTTATTCAGGCACACACAGGTCCCGCTAACCAAACACAATTCATTTCCTGTAAATTGTTTGTTAGATGAGTGTTTGCATAATGAGTCAATGTTTTCCATTGATTCCTATGGGAAACTTTCTAATGCATTCCGGACCATGGAATTTTGACCCCAAAAATAAATTTAAAAAACAGGAAAACCCTCTGAGGAAGGGGAAAGTGCTTATTTGTCCATTCGCTCTACCTCCCTCCCTTTATTCCTCGGCCAACCAATAGAAGGCAAACAAGGAAGTTTTTAAAAAATTCTCTCTGTTTGGATATCTGAATCTGTGGTGTGTATAGAGAGTTTTGGTTACTAATTCATCATGTTCAGATAAGGGAACCTTCGCATTGCAAGCATTCGGAAATTAGGGTCTGTGTTTAGCAGATAGGAGGCTGAAGCAATAATTACTTTCCTAGGATCGTCTAATGAAGTCCATGGCTAAGGAGATATTTTAACCAGGAATGAAATTTTCTAGCACACATTCTTAGCAATGTTAAGTACACCAGCTAACAAGAATGTAATATTATATGAAGGGTTTGAGTTTGGGACTTCTCTGCAGAATCTGGTTGGTGATTTAGATTGCTGAGAATCTCAGCTTTTATTTACAAGGGTTACACGCAGCCCAATCCTTTGCATGTTTACTTGGAAGCAAGACCCACTATATTCAATGGTGCTTACTCACTCATAGGTGTCTATTGCAATGTAAATGACTCACCCTTCATGCTTATAAATCTCTTGTTAAAAAACAGATTGTAACCTGCACAAGTTGTCTGTTATTCTTGAATGCATTCCAAGCATGTTCTCCCTAACCAATATACCGCTCCTCACTTAGTCATACAGTTGCATTTTAAGATATTGCAAATTGCCGTCAACCTATGCGATTAAGGTGGGGAATGCATTCAAGCAAGTATCTGTCCACAAGTCTTTTTTCTCAGGCAAACAAACAGAAACGCACACACCATCTTCTGTCATGCCTAATCTCTTAGAATTATCCCTGGCTTGGTTGAAGCATAAATATATAATCCACAGAAGAAATCTAGGCAAATCTGAAACCTGAATTCATGTGTGTTCAAAGAAATAGCTGGTTTATTAGCAGCTACCAATTGCTTGTTGCTGGTAGAAAATGTTCATATTTGGGTTTTGGATAACCTCCAGCAGAAGGGAGTTTTAAAGCAGGGGTGCTTCTGAGCCCACCTCATATTTAGGTACTGCTGACAAAGGATGCTATGGTGAATGAGTCTAGCATAAAGCATACAGTGGTACCTCGGGTTAAGTACTTAATTCATTCCGGAGGTCCGTACTTAACCTGAAACTGCTCTTAACCTGAAGCACCACTTTAGCTAATGGGGCCTCCTGCTGCTGCCGCGCCGCAGGAGCACGATTTCTGTTCTCATCCTGAAGCAAAGTTCTTAACCTGAAGCAGTATTTCTGGGTTAGCGGAGTCTGTAACCTGAAGCGTATGTAACCCGAGGTACCACTGTATTTACCTATATGACCAGGTATCGTTTGGAAAATTAGTCACGGTCACAGTTATAAATAATGATGTACCTAACACAATGGATAACTTGATGTATGAAACCTATTTCACATTATTAATCAATCTTGCAAAGAATGTAGCATCTTTCACCAGCAACTTCAAAAATCAGAGATGAACCATAGCCAGTCTTGGGACATCCATCAGAGTGTGTTGGAAATCCACCAGTACAGCATTTGCAGAAGGATGTGTATGTTGTTAATTTTATGATACTACACTTATTTTTTGTCAGGGCATCATTTATTAAATTAATTGCTTTCAAATATAATTGAGATTTACATGCAGCCTAAGGATACAATCCTAAACAAGCACTTCTAAACTCAGGCTTCTGAGATTAAGAATCTGGTCCTGTGTCCATTTACTCCATTGATCCTGTGTAGACATTATAGGATTGCACTGTCAACCTCATTCTACTCAGTGGAATGTACTTCTGAGAAAACACGCCTAGGATTGGGTCACGTGAATACTTACTTGGTTGGAATCTCCCCTGAAATTCGTAGGACTTCCTTTCAAGTAAACGCACTTAACAGACATATTTCACATTAGCCACAAGACTCTTGAAGCCGACATCTTTGTATTTAAGCCAATTTCCTGAAATGACATTGCCACTGACATTCTGAAATGGCAAAAGGCCAGATTCTCTGCAAGTACAGCATGCAATCTTTGGTTTGCATTAGCGAACCTCGTAGTGTTCCCCAGTTTAAGCAACATTCCAGTCTTAAAATGGGCTGTGCTGAAAATTTATTCTCCGGGGGCAAATCAAAACCTGCCCAAAAGATCAAGAAAGTGGAGGTAGAAATTTCTCTGAAATGTTTAGGAAGGGGTTTCCACTTACCTTAGTTAACCTCATGAAGAGGCAATTTTTTTCTTGCTTTTGGATTTTTTTCATTTAAAGAAATGCTTTTTTCACAATTTACTGACAGGTGCACTTCTTAGAATGCCTTAGGAGTTATACCAACACATAGCATAATCACAGAATCATAGAACTGTAGAATTCGAAGGGATTCCTAGGTTCATCTAGTCCAGCCTTCTGTAAAGCAGGAATCTCAACTAAAGCAAACATGACAGAAGGATGTTTCTCCCAGGGCATGCTGAGTGGCACGACCAATGAGAGGTGCAGCAAGATTCTTGTGCGCCATAGCTTCCCATGGGCCTTACTTCCTGGCAAGAGACCCATTAATGGAAGAGCAACTATGGGAGCACACAAGGGCACAAGAAGCTGCCATAACACACACTGGTGTAACTTAAGCCACCATAAGGGGCGTCTCCATCCCCATCATTCTGCCCAGACACTGAGGTCCAGCTCCAAGGGCCTTCTGGCAGTTCCCTGACTGCAAGAAGTGAAGTTACAGGGAACCAGGCAGAGGGCCTTCTCGGTAGTGGCACCCGCCCTGTGGAACACCCTCCCACCAGATGTCAAAGAGAACAACAACTACCAGATTCTTAGAAGACATCTGAAGGCAGCCCTCTTTAGGGAAGCTTTTAATGTTTAACAGACTACTGTATTTTAATACTTTGTTGGAAGCCGCCCAGAGTAGCTGGGGAAACCAAGCCAGGTGGGCGGAGTATAAATAATAAATTATTATTATTACAGCGGTACCTCGGGTTACATACGCTTCAGGTTACAGACTCCGCTAACCCAGAAATAGTACCTCAGGTTAAAAACTTTGCTTCAGGATGAGAACAGAAATTGTGCTCTGGCAGCACAGCAGCAGCAGGAGGCCCCATTAGCTAAAGTGGTGCTTCAGGTTAAGTACAGTTTCAGGTTAAGAACGGACCTCCAGAACGAATTAAGTACTTAACACGAGGTACCACTGTATTATAATTATTATAAAGTTACACCAGATCTAAACCCCATTCAGCACTGGGGCTGCTGCTGCTCTGCCTAAGCCTAGCAGAGGGACAACCCTTTCAAAGAGTGTTTTAGGCCAAGTGACCAGGTCACGTGACTGAGCTGAATAGACTAAGTGCACCCTCTCTGTTCGAGCCCCATTTGAGGGACTTATACCTGCTTCAGCTCAGCTATCTTTGGCTCAGCCCCAGTTGAGCTGGGACAGGGGTGCCAACTTGGACAAATTATTGGGAGGGGCAGGTAAGCCCTGCCCCACATAATCAATCACATGATGTTGTGTATGCACACCATTCCAATGACAATGCCTATCAACTTTGGGGGCCCCCTCAAATATTTTATTGGGAGGGAGATAAAGACCTCTCAGCCCCCGGGAGTTGGCTCCTATGATCCACGTATCTTTAGCTGAGCAGAGGTTAGGAACTTAAAACACTGACTGGACTAGAGATGCATGTATCCTAAGCTGCTCAGCACAGTGATTCTTGCCATAGCGTTGCCTACTACCTCTCAATATTTTTGGATACATTTCTTCCCCATCCCCACCTCACAGGAAAGTAGTAGCAAAGCAGCCAATCTTTTCAGAAGGAGATAATATTTTGGGAGAAGCACAAAGCCCAAATTATGCACCTGGAAAGCCAGACTGACTTCAATGAAAGAACTAAGCACGTGCTAAAATCTCTCATGCTGAAATCCAAAGCAGTTTAAAAGTGATTTAACTTTGGTTGAAATGTATGGATCATTTGGAATTTACCACTGAAGTCAACTTCCAAAGAGTGGGCACAATTCACTTAAATTTAAGCATGTTTAAGTCCCGATGGAAAATGAAGGAAAGGGGAAAGGGGACTCCAAGTGCTAAGTTGTGCTTGACATGTTTAAGATTGGAGTTTCATTTTTCACAGCTGTAAGAAATGGAGAAAGCGAAAATAAATGTGGACGATTCAAATAAAAACAGAAAATGAATTGCGAGTCCAGACAAACCACAACACTCTTTTAATGAATTTTATTTTACTACATGAATACGATTTGTCAATTTAAAATATCATTATTTCACATTGGCAAAAAATGGCAGAACAGCAGTCATGTGTTCAAGCAGCTTTCATTTACAGACTGGCAGTGATAAAGTCAGTCCTGGGGACGCTCTTACACATTTGTGGCTTCCATTGTCACTTTGCTACACGGGGGGGGGGGGAGCACACCGAGTGACTTCTAAGAGCATCCTGTTTTTTTGAAATCATTGCACGGCATTTGGCTCTCCTGGCTGAAGATGGTGACTCCTACTGAACTGAAGTATTTATCAATAGCAGGTATTTATTTCACTATGTGGGATGTGGGTGGCGCTGTGGGTTAAACCACAGAGCCTAGGACTTGCTGATCAGAAGGTCGGCAGTTCGAATCCCGGCAATGGGGTGAGCTCCCGTTGCTTGGAACCTGCTCCTGCCAACCTAGCAGTTCGAAAGCACGTCAAAGTGCAAGTAGATAAATAGGTACCGCTCCGGCAGGAAGGTAAACGGTGTTTCCGTGTGCTGCTCTGGTTCGCCAGAAGCGGCTTAGTCATGCTGGCCACATGACCAGCTGTACACCAGCTCCCTCAGCCAGTAAAGCGAGATGAGCGCCGTAACCCCAGAGTCGGTCACGACTGGACCTAATGGTCAGGGGTCCCCTTTACCTTTACCTTATTTCACTTTACCCCAATCTTCCTCCAAGGGTCTCAGGCTGACATACATGGCCCTTGTCTCTCCCTCACTACATTGTCACAACGGTCTTGCAAAGAGGTCACGTGGTGAATTTCACAAACCTGGGTCTTTCCAGCTATAGCTACCATACCACACAGATATAACTTTCAGCAGGACCACAGTGGATAAAACTGCTCTCCCCATGTACACCCATGATTGGGAACAAACAATAATTTACGAATCCTATGATTATGAATATTAATTGCATCTATACCCTGTCCTTCCTTGAACTTGAGACTCATATTGCATCGCTCACCCCTCTCCCTTCACAACAACCCTGCCAGCATACTCTCCAACATTTATCAGATGAAAATAGGGATGTCCTATTCCATAATAAGAGTTTTACTATTTATACCCTGCCCATCTGACTGGGCTGCCCCAGCCACTCCAGGCAACTTCCAACATACATAAAAATGTAATGAAACATTAAACAAAAAACTTCCCTATGCAGGGCTGCCTTTAGATGACTCAGGGGTCAGGTAAGTCCACACCCTCCAACATTTCTCTGATGATAATAGGGACGTCCTAAGGAAAAGTGGGACCTTCTGGGATTAAATCAGGGGTTGTCTCCGGAAAATAGGGACAGTTGGAGGGTCTGTGTTAGGTAGTCAATCATTAACTCTCAGCCCAGGTCCACCAGAGAGTTTCAGGACTGAGTGGGCATTTGATGGACACTCTAATCGCTCTCAGTTCTAATGCATGGTTGCGAATTCAAAGTTCGGAACTCAAAACCGTAATAGGAAAGTGTTGCAATACCTTCTATAGGAGGCTGTGTGTATTTATTTACTAATTGCAAAGTAATTTCCAAAATAGGAGAGGGGGAAGCAGCATCCCGCAGCAGGTTGGACTCTGCCACCTATAAATCAATTTGCACTTTACACCTGAGAAGAGTAACCTGCTATGCAAAGTGGGAGGAGAAGGGGTGGGGCCTGACTGGGCTCCTTTCATTGGAGGAACCCCAAGGAGAGGGCGGGACTTGGCCAGAGCCAAACAAACAACCTGCCCGCCCCAGCTTTCCAACAAGCTCTCCCTGTCATCGAGGCTGTGTCTCGGGAGATGCCCACCTTTGTCTGACTTACCTTGCATCTCCACCCAGCAGCCGCTCGGAAGCCTGGCGGGGGGTAGCTCCGCCTCCTCCTCCCCAACTGGGCTGAGCGTTATAATGGGCTGGCCTGAGAGTAGTGGAGAGAGATAATGACAATGCCACTTAATGACAACAGCCGCTCGAGGGTTGCTATCGCCAGCAGACAGCTCGCAAGCGCCAGGCTCTTCAAGCGGGAGCGCCACTAACGTGGGGGAAAGGAGAGCAGAAAGACACGGATTCAGCACATCAGGTTTCCATTTTTCTTTTTTAAATCCTAACCGGAGTCAACTTGCTGCCGATCTTCCCCTGGAAGCCTATGAAGAGCTAAGAGTACACTACTAGAAAGAGAATCGCACCACCAGGATATATCGTTTAAAAAAAAGTTGACGCAAAGTTTCTTCAGTCACCTGTTACCTTCAGCTTTGCGTCCGAGACTCTCAAGATAAAATACCACTGGCTGCGGGGGAGGGGAGAGCGCGCATCTTCCTCGGAAGGATCCTCCCCCACGCGGATCAGATACTTATTTTGGGTAGAAGAGAAAAGCCTACCTTCTAGGGATCATCATTCAGGTGGTGCTCAGCAACGCATCATCCAGGACTGCCGAGAGAAAACGCTTGAAAACCAGCCGACTCCACGCGCGCTAGGAGCGCAACGCGCTGGTTTTAATTTCGAAGGAGGAGACTTGGGGTGTGGAAACAAACCCCCTTTTTGCTCACAAACTAAGGAGGGGGCAGAAAAAGACCTCACCGCTACATACCGCCCCGACACCCTTTCCCAAAGGAATTCAGGCTTCAGAAACTTCTCCCGTGGCTCTGCTTTTTTTAAGGGTTGCTAGCGTGGGAACCCCGATTTTTGCTCGCTTCCTCCAGGGAGGCGGAGACGTTGCTCTGAAGCCGCGAGACACATTCCGTGACTCCCCCGTGGAAGAAAGGGAACTGTCGCCCCTTAGGGGAGCTCCACCACCACCGCGTAAAAGGAGAGATGCACCTCAACTTTTGTTAGCGTCCCCTCTCCCCGGAGATCCGAGCCTACACCGCCCCATTGCTGCGCTCGGAAGGCCCACCGATCATCCCTGGGGAAGAAGAGACCCGTGGGCGGGGGGAGCCGAGCTGGGCCCCTTCGAGGCTGGAGGCGCCACCATGAAGCTGGAGATCTTCGCCCCTCGTTACGAGGACAAGCTCAGCAGCGACCAGGAAAGCAGCAGCGCGGCGTCGCCACTGCCTGGCGACAGCGAGCTGGGCTCCGACGGTGACTGCGCCGCCCTCAGCCCGGCCAGTGGCGTCGGGGCCTCTCCGCGCCAGGGCTCGGAGCCTTCGCCCGGCAACGCGAAAGCAGCGCCGGGGAAGCCTTACACGCGTCGCCCGAAGCCTCCCTACTCGTACATCGCGCTGATCGCCATGGCTATCCGGGACTCCGCCGGGGGGCGCCTGACTCTGGCCGAGATCAACGAGTACCTGATGGGCCGTTTCCCCTTCTTCCGCGGCGCCTACACGGGCTGGCGCAACTCCGTGCGCCACAATCTGTCGCTCAACGACTGCTTCGTCAAGGTGCTCCGCGACCCGGCCCGGCCGTGGGGCAAGGACAACTACTGGATGCTCAACCCCAGCTCCGAGTACACGTTCGCCGACGGCGTCTTCCGCAGGCGGAGGAAGCGCCTCAGCAGGCCCGGCGCCGCGGAGCCTGCCCAGGCGCACCAGCCCTCGGCCTCGCCCTCTCCAAGCGCCGACCACGAGCCCCAGCCAGCGGCGTCCGGGACAGCCACGACGACGGCCGCCGCCTCGGTCTCGCCGTCGTGCTCCTCGTCGGGCCCGAAATTCTCCAGCTCCTTCGCCATCGAGAGCATCTTGAGCCGCCCTTTCCAGCCGTCCGAGAAGCAGCAGCATCAGCAGCAGCGCCCCGCAACCCCAGCGGGAGACAGGGCGATGCTGTGGCCCGTCCCGTCGGGCTACTCTCACCTTCTGCCCCAGTCCGCCGTCTCCTTCGGGCTCCTTCCTCCTCCTCCTCCGTTCCCACCCGCGGCGGCCTCTTCTCTGTATTCCTACAGGCTGCCCGACCCGCTCCTCCTGGAGGTCTCCGCGGGGGAGGCCTCGACGTCCGGGGATCCCCAACAACTCTTCCCCCAGAGGACCTCCCTCCTCGCCGCTTCCACCGCGGCCTCGGAATCGCTGCAAGGGGTCCCGCTCGGCGTCGCTCAGCTCTACTGCCCCCTCCGGCTGCCCGGGTCGTTGCAGCAGGTCTATCGGCCTTATCCCACGGAGACCCTACCGGTGTAACCGTAGAACTAGCCAAGCCCCCTCCCTCATGAAGGGGTGACTTGAGGACAGGCGATGGGAAAGGTCTCTACGCACATTTTTATTTTATTTTTAATCCAGTGACTGAAAAGTACAAAGACTCTGTGCCTTAAGGATGGATTTCCCCTGAGACAAAAACCCAAAGTCATTCGATCTGATTTTAACCCGAACTTTCAAATGGACCAGAGTGTGTGTCTCTCCTGGCAATAGTACCCTGCTGATAGGTTTTTTGGGGGGGCATTCAACCAATTGTTTTTGTTTCCCATTCACAAGACTAGGAGGCGCGCCCAACCCGCAGATTTTAAGCCACTGTTATAGCCGTGAGTTTCCAGGGTGAACTCCTTACTCTGGTATAGTCGTTAAAGCGCAGTCCTGTCTTCTATGTTTATTCCGAAGAAAGGCTGCTCAGCGGGTCTTATTCCGAAGTGGGCGTGGCAAGGGTGGCAACTGCGATTATCCAAACCGCTTCCTCGAGAACTCTGTATACAGTACGTATGCTGCAAACTTTAGCAGGGTTGCCAACTTCTTGTTGAAGGGGGCTCCTGTGCCTTTAGCAGTCTTGATGCTTGGTCAGACTGCGGTCAAAGGCCCCAAAACTGGGCCAGTGAAAAGTTGGCAACCCTAAGAGCTCCATTGATTTCAACAGAAGCTAAATACACATGGAGGGGGGCAGAGATTAAGCCCCATTTAACTCAAAGGGTCTTGTTTTTTCGGGAGGGTAACATAGGGTTGTGGTCAATTAACCTTTACTCAGAGTAGACTCTTTGAAATGGATGGACCTAAGTTAATCATGGTAAGAGTTAGTTGACTACAACCCATCACACAGCAGGACTGCAGCCTGCGCTTCTAAGCGTACATTAAGTTAGGGATCGACCCATTGGATTTCAGGGGAACTTACTCCTGAGTAAGCAGCCAGCCGTAAGACTGAATTCCTCCGCAGCCTCTTAAGGGTAGTCCAAGCCAGCTAGTGGAGTGGGGTGGGAATGGGAATAGAATCACAGGAAGGTGGGTTGTGAACTTGCGTGGGGCGAATCACTATTGGAATATCCATCGTTCAAAAAAGAATAACTTTAAAAGCACCGCCCCGATTCTAGCGCATATTTACGCAGAGGTAAGCCTGTTTGACTTCACATCTGCGTAGCCTCTAGATGCGAGGTGCAGTGAACTGGTGAGATTCCCTGCTGGCGAGAGATCAGTCCAGAGAGATGTACAGGGAGACAGAAAAGACAAAACAGCTTTTATATTTATTTAAATGAAAGCCTCTTTCCGATGGAGGGGGGGAGGCGGCTTTGATGGAAATCGTGAACGTAGGCAATGTCTAACCGAGTCAGGGTTTCGTTCCTAAATTCTTTATACTTTTCCTCTAGTTTCCGAGTACTCCGAATACAGAAGGAAGGGCTCTTTTAAAAATGCACGTGTGAGCCTTCCCAGAATGAGCACTGCGGTTAGCCTTTCGTGGAAGAGGGAGGGGGTAACTTATTTATAACTTTTTTTATTGTTTCGGCAAATACAGGCTGCCGTCGCTTTTTATTTTTTCCAATAAAAGGACAAATTTGATATTTGGGGTGTGCCCGCGTGAGTCTGCTAAAAGTTGATTCATAATCATCACCCCCGCCCCACAAAAAAAGGGGGGGTTTCTGTGACTATCCAGAGATACCCAAGCGGAACCCTATTTTTAAAAAAATGCTGCCACCGAAAAGGAAGACTGCTTTCAGGAAATGTGTCTGTGGTGATGTGTGTGCGTGTGCGCGCGTTATGAAGCTGTGGATCCTGGTTATTTTCAAATAAAAGTTGGAATGAAAATTATCAAGTGTGTGCTGGCATCTCTGTGCATAGCTCAAGGGGGTTGTGGCGGCTTCACGGAATGCATAGGAGGCCAGGAGAGGGGGGGGAGGGGGAGAGAGAGAGAGATAAAGCGCCGGGGTGGGAAACACATTAAAAGCACCAGCAGCTGGGACCTTGTCGATAGCATCCCTGCTAGATTTGCAGACGTCCTGTTCGAAATTGACATTGGCCACCAAATATTAGACATCGCAGATGTGGAGGTACCGGGTACAGTTCCCTATCTAACCATGCCTGGTGGTGATTATAAGCGCAGGTGCAGAGGACATCAGTTTCTTAAGATTCGTCAGTCTTAAGATACACTGGGAAAAGATGCGATCTTGTCCCAGGCACCCCACTTTGTATACAGTTGGGGGGGGTTGGCCTTTGGCGGCTGCGCCAAAAGGATGGCGCTGAACATAGCTGTAGGAAGCTGTATTTGTTGCACTGTTGCCTGTAAGTAAAGGTAAAGGGACCCCTGACCATTAGGTCCAGTCGTGGCCGACTCTGGGGTTGCCGGGCTCATCTCGCTTTATTGGCTGAGGGAGCCGGCATACAACTTCCGTGTCATGTGGCCAGCAAGACTAAGCCACTTCTGGCAAACCAGAGCAGCGCAGGGAAACGCCGTTTACCTTCCCGCTGGAGTGGTACCTATTTATCTACTTGCACTTTGATGTGCTTTCGAACTGCTAGGTGAGCAGGAGCAGGGACCGAGAGCAACGGGAGCTCACCCTATCGCAGGGATTCAAACCGCCGACCTGATCGGCAAGTCCTAGGCTCTGTGGTTTAACTGCCTGTAGCTGCTCTTAAAAGACATAGATGATGATGATGATGAATAAATTTGTATACCCATCCGAAGATCCCAGGGCAGTTCACAACAGAAAAATACATAATACATAATGAAACAAAAACAAATAAATAGTTTTCACTCCCACTAACACATTTAAAAGGGCCTGGGAATGTTAATCAACCGAAAAACGGTTGAAGAGAAAAGATTTCTCCTGGTGCCTCTGTCACCCCAGTGATCGCCAGGGTTGATTCAGCTGATATGAGTGGCTAGGCGGGTGTCCCCTTCCTTCCCCTTCCCCTTCGTCACTGCTCCATGTGCTTCAGGAAGCTGCGTGGAAGAGAGTGACCATCCCAAACAGGAGTGTACCGTTCTTCGGTCAAGGATATAGGATAGCTGCTCTATGAAGGCGCCAGAAGAGCATCCCAAGGCGCCAGAAGAGCATTCCACAAACGGGGAGCCACCGCAGAAAAGGCCATTTTCGTGTTGCCCACTCTCCGGACCTCTCCAGCGGGAGGCACACGAAGAAGGGCTTCAGATAATTATTGGAGGGTGCTGGCCGGTTCAGATGGAGTGGGGGAGATGGGGGAAGGCGGCAATCCGGCCTTGTCTCTGAAAGGAGGCGTCCACACTTCCATCACAACCCCTTTCTACTCAAAGCTAAATCTGCAGTAGGCTGACTCAGTCAGCCATACACACCCAACACACTCACACACTTTTGTGTTTGAACCCGAGGTGCTTCGACGCACTACGCGTGTCCCACGGAGAACAGGGCGAAGCGACTCATTTCCCACCTAGAAGGAGTAGTAAAACTGAAGCCTCGGGGCTGCCATGGCTTGCTGAGAAGCCGGCTGCGGGCCGAGGTGCCCTAGTCCTGCTGAGTCAGCCATTGGCCGGCCAGCTGGCTTGTAGTCAAAGGCGGCGGCGGACAATTGTTGCATTCTGCCAAGCCTAGAACCATTTTTGGAAAGATCTTAGGATGCCTGACAGCGTGCATTCCTACACACGTCGACTCAGAAGCAAACGCCAGTGAGTTCAGCGGCCTTAGTTCTAAGTGTGTACAGGATTGTAGCCTCGACTTCACTCTTACTCAAAACGCAAAATATTCGACGGGGCGGGCGGAGGCGTGGACAGCGAGAGACCGCTTCGCCAGGGACAAGCCAGAGTTGAAACCTAATCCTTTTGTGCCGCCTGCCAGATTCTCCAGGAAGGTTGTCGGGGGACAATTTGTTTATGACCTCTTGGGTTCGAGGTGGTGGTGGTGTTTGCGTTTTCAGGAATGCAGTTCAGGCGGCAGGGCGGGTACCTGACCCGGGGAATGTTTTCCTGCTTAGAGTATGTGGTAAATTTAGAAAAATGTACACAGGATGGAACAGCTGAGTCCACCCACAAGCGAATTCCAACGCAGCTACTCCCCATCTACTCGGGAGTAAGTACCATTGATTTTAAAATGAAGTTTACTTTCAGGTAAATAGATTTAGGACAGCAGCCTTCGTTTTAACCGATTGAGAAAGGAGATAGTTGCCCCTGTCTTACGCTGGAGGAATTCTATTTACCTCAATAGAACGACTCCAACACTGGCTTAATTAGGAACCGGAGTTTTTATGGTTTCAGGATGCAATCCTGTACACACACATTTGGGATTAAATCTCACAGAGCTCAAATAAGTCTTGCATTGTAGAAGACGTCGATAGGATCCGGCTGTCAGTTCCAGTAATTTGACATTACCTCAGCGCCCCCACCATCACCATTAAGGCAAATCTCTAAACCAACTAGCTGGGGAACGGGAAATCTGGCCTAAAATCGATTTTTTTAAAAAAAACAAAAACAATGGGAACAGGATGGGAAAGGCAACAGAACTGCAGAAGTTGAGCAAAACGTCCTCTGCTGATTTTCTGGTTGTTACAAAGACACAACCGTCATTGATAAAGTTGCTATCTTTTGCTCGCTCGCTCCTTCACAATCGTGTTGGTTCCAAACAGCAGCAGTCCGATTCTTAAGGGCATTGTATGAAAGCAACCCTCTCTGAGTTAAGTCAGGAGTGTCCGAAGTATAAAAGCAAAGAGATACAAGCTTTGGAGTTCCTCACGTTTCTTCATCGGATTCAATCCGGCAGACAGCGGTGCCAAACCTGTGCGCTCCTTTCCCCAGCAGCCACAGTCCGCCTCCCTCAAGAGAACAGGCCACTTTTGCGTGGGCAGATTGAAAAACGACGGCCAGGTCTCAATTCGAGGCTGTGCGCCTTTATCAAGCGCAGCATCGCACAAGCTAGTGAACGAGATTACATTGTGCTCTTAGCAAGCAAACCTTCGATCTCTCATTCATTGGCAGGAGAGCTACGTAATTCCATGGAAAGGTGACTATTTCTTCGGCGCCTTTTGTTTAAAAGTTTGCCCTTGTTTTTTGAAGGCGAACGGACAAGCTGAGTGTAAATGGACCGTTTCACGGTGCCGCCTCCCTAGGGGCTTGTATGATCTACCCGAGATTCCTTTATTGCAGGGGGTTGGTCTAGATGGCCCTCGGATCCCTTCCAACTCGACAATTCTATGAAACTATGTGTCGTCTTCCCGTCTGCTTGAGGACTTCCTTCACTCGGCTGTTTGCACAACGCTAGCGAAGGAGTGGTGAAACCGTCTCTTTTTCTTTCACCGCGAGCAATAAAACAACATGTTACGATGTATGTCTATGCAAACGCAGCTTAAGGCTCTGGTGCACGAAATACGTGTCAGTCAGTTTTTCTCCTGAGATTTTATCGGGGCCCTTTGTGAGCCATGCAAAACGCGCAAAATAGGAGACGTTCCCTTCCCACAAAGCCCATTTCGCACCAAGTTCGCTTCCAGTCCAAAAATACCCATTAAACACAAGAACGAAGCCACAAGAATCTTTAGACTCGCCCAACCTTAGAAGACTATTGTTTCCATTAAAAGTGCTGTTTAGAAGCTAGACGCTGTTTTAGGCAAAACAGCCTCCCAATGCCGCCCCCCCCCCCCCGCATCTTTTCCTGGAGATGCTTTTAAGTTGGAGCCAAAATGTTTGGAGACACTTGCGGGTATCCTGTTGAAAACGAATAGCATTCTAAGGCTGCAGCCCTAAGAGAACTTACTTGAGAGCACCCCCCATTGAATTCAATGGGACTTCAATGGGGCATTGCTAGGGCTGCAGCTTGTGTCGTCCATGACACTCAAATTAGGTAGCAGCCCCTTCCCAGTTGCCGTGCCTTTAACAGCCGCGGGGCAGGCAGAAATTCAGCAGGTGATGTTTCCCCACTATATAGATCAGGGGTGCCAACTTGAATAAAATATTGGGGGCCGGCCCTGCATAATCGATCACACGATGCAGTGCAATGACACCATTTGAATGGCACTGCCCATCAACTTGGAGGGGGCCGTCAAATATTTTATGGGAGAGCCGAAGACCACCCCCCCCCCCTCGGCCCCTAAGAATTGGCTCTTGTGATATAGATGCAGCAATTGGGACAACTTCACCTGTTGAATCCAGGAGCACAAAGCCTTGTCAGGAAAAGCGTAAGCAACGCTGCACTCAGATGCTTCTTTTGCAGAGAATTCTCCCACGGGATTTTCTATAGCTATATTTATATAAAGCTGTGAACGAGGCAAAATTGCTTTAATGCCAGCTACCATGACTGAATTTGAAAGCATGTCCCATTAATTTCAATCGTCATAATGTCGAAGCGTTGAGTTTGAGTAGGCTGTTATAATCCATCTCGGCTTCTAGAGCAATCGCCTATTAAAGAAGAAAACTGTGTAAATTCGGGGAAACCTATCTGGACTGGGGTGCACTACCATCTGCCTAGTACCATAGAGTTGGAAGGGACCCTGAGGGTCATCTAGTCCAACCCCCTGCAATGCAGGAATCTTTTACCCAACGTGGGACTCGAACCCATTACCCTGAGATTAAGAGTCTCAGCCTCTATTTATTGAGCTATCCCTGTCATGTGCTTGGATTAAAACCGCACATGGCTTCACAAATCTCCAGTCCCAACTAAAACGGACAAGTCCGGGAAGAATTAAGTCCCGAGATTACTTGGAAGTAACTGCAGATGAAGCCAATGGGGTCTACACTAAGTTAGCATCCCTAGAACGTGTGAGTGGGGGAAAAACAACAGCAAATCCTTTTGCTATCTGCGGGACCTGCTTTTGAGTACACGTGTTCAGGAGGCTGCCGGGCGCAACTTGATCCCGAATGCTTAGGAGTGCAGCAATTTCACACCCCGGTCTTAAAACATAATTGTTGAGGAGTAGCACTGTTCAGAGCTGTTGGAACGGAGCTTATCTGGCTGCAAGGCGAGGGTTGTGTGTGCGCGCGCACGTGTCTCTCTCTCTCTCTCTCTCTCTCTCTCTCTCTCTCTCTCTCTGTGTGTGTGTGTGTGTGTGTGTGTGTGTGTGTGCTTAACCAAGGAAGATGGAGGAGCGAGTCTCCCTTTTCTTTCCAGCTGTAAATCAAGCCTGTCAGATGGCAGAGACGGATGGGGCGCCCAGCACCTGCCCAAACACACTCCAGCGGCAGGTAAGCAGAGAGCCAGGATACTTTTACATCGGCGGGGCTGGGTGGAAATTACCCTCTCCAGAACAGAGAAGGGTTTTGTGCGGGGAGACTTTGTCTTGCGAAGCGCTTAATAAATCAGAATGACAGAAAGGGAGGCACAGAGCCCTCCCGGAGAGCCCTGGAAGAAGCTAGCTAGGGCAGCGTTGCCCTGCGGGCACCAGACAGCTTTAGCTCCTCCTCCTCCTCCCTCCTCAAACAAACTAAACCCTGCCAATCATTCTGAATAGAAACAGTGTGCTGGGACTGAACTATGCATCCAAGTTGCCACTATGTTGTAGAAACTTATCCTTATCCTGAGTCAGTCTCGCCCTTGCTTGTACAGTGGTACCTCGGGTTACATACGCTTCAGGTTACAGACCCTGTGGCCCTCCCTCAATTCACAGATATTTAGAAAGACAGAGCCAGAGTTTAGAGTTGAGGTTTGGAGTGACAGGTAAAGGTGAAGGACCCCAGGATGGTTAAGTCCAGTCAAAGCTGATTATGGAGTTGTGTCACTCATCTTGCTTCAGGCTGAGGGAGTTGGCATTTGTCCACAGACAGCTTTCTGGGTCATGTGGCCAGCATGACTAAACTTGTGCAACAGAACACTGTGATGGAAACCAGAGCGCATGGAAACACAGTTTACCTTCCTGCCGCAGCAGTACCTATTTATCTACTTGCACTGGTGTGCTTTCAAATTGCTAGGTTGGCAGGAGCTGGGAACAGAGCAACAGGAGCTCACCCCCCATCGCACAGATTCGAACCGCCGACCTTCCGATTGGCAAACCCAAGAGGCTCAGTGGTTTAGACCACAGCAGCACCAGCATTGTACTAGAAGTACAACCGGAGGAGAAGACAGAGACAGATCAGTGCAATAAACCATACAGTGGTGCCTCGCAAGACGAAATTAATTCGTTCCGCGAGTTTTTTCGTCTAGCGAATTTTTCGTCTTGCGAAGCATGAAATCCCATAGGAATGCATTGAAATTCAATTAATGCGTTCCTATGGTCAAAAAAAGTCCAAACAAAGCCAAATTTGGTACAACAAGAGTTTATTAAGTGCTCTTTAAAGTCACACATACTGTAAAGAGCATTTCAAAAATTGAAGGAACAATAAATTAAGTTTCTAAACATGACAGAAAAACATTTAAAAATCAACAAAGTGTACAGTACATTTTCTAAGACTCTGGGGGACAACTCGAAGAAGGTTCCTCTTCCACTCTTTGCTTCTTGCTGAAGAACCTGTCCATGGTCTGCTGCTTCATCCGCCTTTTCAGCACCTCCCTGAAAGGCGACATGACCCTCGTATCAAAAGTGTTCACAAGGTCATGTGCCACGTGCTTGTCAGGGTGGTGCCGCTGTGCAAAAGCCTGCACATCCTTCCACTTCAGGCAAATGTCCCTCAGTTCTTTGGAGGACAGCCGTTCCTCAGTTGCTTCCTCCTCTTCCAGCGAGGCCTGCTCCTGAGCAGCTTCTGCCTGCAGTTCGACCAGCTCCTGGGTGGTCAGCTCGTGGTCGTGCTCCTCCACCAGCTCGCTGATGTCCTCCTCTGTGACCTCCAGACCCATGGTCCTCCCCAAGGCAACAATGTCCTGCACCACTGTTGACTCTGGTGCATCAGAGTCACTTGGTGCCACACAGTCCGGCCACAGGCTGCGCCAAGCGCAATTCAAATTTCTCTGGCTGATCCCGTTCCAGGCCGTGGTGATCATCTTCAAGCAGGTGACGATGTCGAAGTGGTCCTTCCAGAATTCCTGCAGGGTGATGGTGGTGCAATCAGTCACCTCGAAGCATCGCCTGAAAAGCTCCTTGGTGTAGAGTTTTTTGAAATTGGCGATGAGCTGCTGATCCATCGGCTGGAGCAGTGGCGTGGTGTTAGGCGGCAGGAACATGATGCTGATGAACCTGAACTCCTCCAACAAGTCCTCCTCAAGGCCTTTAGGATGAGCAGGAGCATTGTCCATCAGAAGCAAAGCCTTCAGCGGCAGGTCGTTGTCCAGCAGGTACTGTTTGACAGCAGGGCCAAAAGCAAGATTGACCCAGTCCACAAACAGCACATGTGTGACCCAAGCCTTACTGTTGGATCGCCACATGACACTCAGCTGCTCCTTGTCGACCTTGTGTTTCTTGAAGGCCCGTGGGTTCTCCGAGTGGTACACCAGCAGGGGCTTGATCTTCAGGTCGCCACTTGCATTGGCACAGAAGAGCAGGGTCAAACGGTCCTTCATGGGCTTGTGGCCAGGCAACTTGGCCTCCTCCTGTGTGATGAAAGTCCTTTTGGGCATCCTCTTCCAAAACAGCCCGGTCTCGTCGCAGTTGAAGACCTGCTGTGGAACGTAGCCCTCCGTCTTCACAGCCTCCAGGAACTCCGCTGCAAAGTCTTCAGCCGCAGGAACATCAGAACTGGCAGCCTCTCCATGCCTGA
Source organism: Podarcis pityusensis (assembly GCF_964106645.2). Lineage (NCBI taxonomy): Eukaryota > Metazoa > Chordata > Lepidosauria > Squamata > Lacertidae > Podarcis > Podarcis pityusensis. The sequence continues at coordinate 66,693,491 of NC_138031.1, forward strand.
CCACGCTGTGGATTCCAGATCTTGCCTTGAACCGGTCAAACCAACCTCTGCTTGCCTTGAAGATTTCTGGCTCGCCTGAGGTTCCTGGCTGTTCCCGGACGAGGTCTGCGTGCAAGGCCTTGGCCTTCTCACAAATGACGGCCTCAGTCACTGTGTCCCCTGCACGCTGCTTCTCTTCTAACCAGATGAGCAGCAACTTCTCGACCTCCTCCAGAACAGCTGGGCGGTTCTTCACAATCCTGGTGACTCCCTTGGCTGCATCAGTCGCAAGGATCTTCTCCCTCATCTTCAGGATGGTCCCGATGGTCGATGGATTCCTCCCGTACTCCCTGGCGAGGTCTGTCACATGCATTCCACCGTCGTGCTTCCGGATGATCTCCTTCTTCATTTCCAGCGTCACCTTCTCCTTCTTCCTCTCGCCGGCCTCTGCAGCAGCAGTCTTCTTGGGTCCCATGGCAGCACAGCTCCTACCTTCGCAAACTCAAAAAAAAAAAAAAAAAAAAGAATCAGTGCTTCACATCCAAAAAATTCAAAAGCACCCAGCCACCCACCACACAGAAATTCAAACCCAGAACCAAGTCCTTGAATTCCAAACACCCAACCCAAAATCCAAACCCCCCCAAAAAAGTTTTAAAAGTTTAACTTACCAAATGGCTGCAAAAGAAGTTTTGGAAAAGCTTCAAAAATCGCCAAAGTCTTCTAAAACCTCAAATGGCTGCAAAAGAAGTTTTGGAAAAGCTTCAAAAATCACCAAAGTCTTCAAAAACCTCAACTGTTCCCCCAGCCACCCACCCACCACACAGAAATTGCAAACCCCTCCCCAACTGTTGCAAACCCCTCCCCAACTGTTCCCCCAGCCCCTCCCCAACTGTTGCAAACCCCTCCCCAACTGTTACAAACCCCTCCCCAACTGTTCCCCCAGCCACCCACCACACAGAAATTCAAACCCAGAATTTTTTTTTAAAAAAAACACAACATGGCCCAATGGTCACAGAAAATCATAAAAATGCAGAAAAAACCACACAAGCTCCCAGATTTTTGCAAACCCCTCCTCAACTGTTCCCCCAGCCAGCCACCACACAGAAATTCAAATCCAGAATTTTTTTTAAAAAAAACAACAACAGCATGGCCCAATGGTCACAGAAAATCATAAAAATTCAAAAAAAAAAAACACAAAAGCTCCCAGATTCTTGCAAACCCCTCCTCAACTGTTCCCCCAGCCAGCCACCACACAGAAATTCAAATCCAGATCTTTTTTTAAAAAAAAAAACCAACATGGCCCAATGGTCACAGAAAATCATAAAAATTCAAAAAAAACCCACACAAGCTCCCAGATTCTTGCAAACATCTCCTCAACTGTTCCCCCAGCCAGCCACCACACAGAAATTCAAATCCAGAATTTTTTTTTTAAAAAAAACACAATATGGCCCAATGGTCACAAAAAATCATAAAAATTCAAAAAAAACCCACACAAGCTCCCAGATTCTTGCAAACCCCTCCTCAACACCAAGTCCTTGAATTCCAAACACCCCAACCCAAAATCCAAAAACCCCAAAAAAAGTTTTAAAAGTTTAACTTACCAAATGGCTGTAAAAGAAGTTTTGGAAAAGCTTCAAAAATCAGCAAAGTCCTCAAAAACCTCAAAAAAGGCTACCACACCGCGTGCTATGAGTTGCTCCTCAAAGTCAAGTCGCAACTGCACCTCTTCAAGCATTGCACCCTGGGTGTTAACGGTTTTACGAAAAAGGAAACAAACTTGCAAGATGTTTTCGTCTTGCGAAGCAAGCCCAAAGGGAAATTCGTCTTGCGAAGCAGCTCAAAAACCGCAAAACCCTTTCGTCTAGCGAGTTTTTCGTCTTGCGAGGCATTCGTCTTGCGGGGCACCACTGTACACCTTAATAATAATAATAATAATAATAATATTTATTACGGCCATAGGCCCATACAGATAAAAACAAGACATAAATAACAGCTTGTGCACGTGGGAAAAAACAGCCGCTAAAACACCACTGTAACAATAAAATACTATGAGATGGAATGACATACTGCGCCTTAATTAGCTTGTAGTGCTCCTTGGCAACGCTTTTGGGTAAGGACAGCGACCAGAAACCTAGCCACTTTCAGGGTCGTATGGGTATCCTTATCCTGCAAGATTTGGGCAAGGTGGAATTTTGGTGGGGTACCCTCTAGTTTCTGCATGATTGATCCCAACAAATTTGCCCATGGCACGTTGAACAAGGGGCAAGTGAACATAATGTGCTGAAGCGACTCCGGCGTCTCCTTATCACATTCGCACATGGCGGAGGCTTGGCCCTTTGAGAATCTATGTCTCAGGACATTGGAGGGAAAAACGTTAAACCTCGCTTTGGTGAAGGCCAGCCTATGGGCAACAGTCGAAAGGGAGGAGAGGTATGATGGAACGCAGTAAGTTAAAGTAATACCAATGTTCTGGGGCGAACAAACACCTCCCCCCAGCGTATAAAGACACCCAAAACTCAATTGTGCCTCATTCCAAAAGGAAACACCAAACCCTGGAACCCTTGGAATCTTGTACTGCTCAGAGATTGGGGTGGCATGCCACAATTTGCTTTTCGCCTTACATACTGACAAAGGCAAGGGTGGGGAACCTTTTGCCAATGGAGGGCCACATTCCAATCTGGGCCACATTCCAGGGGTCACATACTGGTGGCAGGCCTGACCAGAAGCTGAGAGTGAGGGGAGCAATGGATGCAAATGTTACCTTTGTACAATAGGCTAGCTTCTACAAACACACAAGTACACACACCAAGAGGCATTATCAGAGTTCAATGATACATTGCAGCTGTGCAGTGTGGGAATGTTGTGCATAGTAGGAGAGGATATATTGATTACCGGTAAATATTATCCTTCGTCACTCACGCTAATGAGACAGTAGCAGAGTACATTCCCCAGTACATTGCAGGAAGCTAGTTGGTAGATTCGTTTGAATCTCTTGAGTTAAGCAGTCCAGTCTGGCTTGTCCAGATTGGATTGTTCCTGGTAATTCCCCTTTATTCCCTCTCAAAAACAATAAAGGCACAACAGTCTTCTTTGAAAGTAATGATAAGAAGTTTACTTACATTCAGTTCACAGTTGGTTCCCTGAAGGCAGGCATCAGCTTGTAGTTACAGAAAAGAGTATGTAGGGAAATGTGCCCATGTGCTGCTGGCTGAGGGCCAGCACTCAGCAAAATACATCAAGAGAGCTTGGCGTCAAAGAGGAATATGGCTGCGTGACTGGCCCTTTTACAGGGTCTACCTGACCACACGCAAGGGGCGGATGCTCCGGACCAGGTGTGACAGGAAGTCCTCCTGACTGGACCAACATTCCCCTGTGTGTCCACTCTGGGCAAACAGGAAATGTTGTACAGTGGTACCTCAGATTAAGAACTTAATTCGTTCTGGAGGTCTGTTCTTAACCTGAAACTGATCTTAACCTGAAGCACCACTTTAGCTAATGGGGCCTCCTGCTGCCGCTGCACGATTTCTGTTCTCATCCTGAAGCAAAGTTCTTAACCTGAGGTAATATTTCTGGGTTAGCGGAGTCTGTAACCTGAAGCATATGTAACCTGAAACGTATGTAACCTGAAACGTATGTAACCTGAGGTACCACTGTACTTGACTGCTTATGTTATATCCCACATGCAGAAACACTAAAAAAGGGCTGTCGATGAGTGCAGGGTGGGGAGAATCCTGGGGGCCAAATAGAGAGGCCTGAGTGGGCACATGTGGCCCCTGGGCATGAGATTCTCCACCCCTAGGAGAAGGGATTTTATTTCTGCCATGTATGAGCTAGTGGAGGTTCCTGCACTGCAAGGGGGTTGCCCTAGATGACCCTCATGGTCCCTTCCTACTCCATCACTTAGCAGAGTGCCAGGAAAAGCCTCACCTGCTTAATTCTGTGTGCCGGGTTTCTGTTAAAAATCAGAACACATATTTTTTAAAACAGAGGCCAGACTTCTCTTTCCTCTCTCTCTAGGCGGGTGTACTGTTGCAAGAAGAAGAAGAAGAAGAAGAAGAAGAAGAAGAAGAAGAAGAAGAAGAAGAAGAAGAAGAGAAGAGTTTGGATTTGATATCCCAATTTATCACTACCGGAAGGAGTCTCAAAGCGGCTAACATTCTCCTTTTCCCTTCCTCCCCCACAACAAACACTCTGTGAGGTGAGTGGGGCTGAGAGACTTCAGAGAAGTGTGACTAGCCCAAGGTCACCCAGCGGCTGCATGTGGAGGAGCAGGGAATCAAACCTGGTTCACCAGATTATGAGTCTACCGCTCTTAACCACTACACCACACTGGCATGTGTGCAGCAGTAGCATGACAGGTAGAAATCCAACAGGTATTCATGTCTGCCTTATTTCTACCCACTATGCTGCTGTTGATTAGACAATCTGTCAATGCAACTTATTATACCATTGTTAACATACATCATGTACCCCTGGGGGGGGCGGGGAGCAGTTTAGGATGATTGTGGAGAAAGATTAAGCACCCTGTCTCCCCTTCACTCTCTTCTCTGCCCTTAACCCTCAGTTTCTGGTGCTGTTTCATCCTTTAAAACAAAACAGGCAGAGAGCTGGAGCACTGCTACAGTCACTAGGAGGTAAGATGCTGGTAGATTCAGAGGCACATGAAACCTGTTATGAACAAATGGCAAACCTCATCAGAAGTGTAATGTTCCTGGCACAGAATTCCACTAAGCAAGTCCAGGCCAATCAATGTTTCAAGCTTAAATCATATTCTATTTACAATACGTGCACAGGCAAACTTTGCAATTATGCATATAACAAAAGTCCCATAGGTATCAATGCTGGGTAAAGGGAGAAATTCCTATTCACTACTAGAAACAAGACAGCAGCTGTAATGGACTAAAAGCCTTTGAAGGCCTTTCTAGCCCAGCATCCTAGACCCAATCAGATGCCTCTCTGGGAAGTTGACAAGCAGAACAGAAGGGCAATAACACTCTCCTGTTTTTCTTCCTCAGCAATTGGTATTACAGGGACCTCTGAACCTGGAGGTACTATTTCCATTGTGACTACACTGGTACCTTGGTTCTCAAACGTAATCTGTTCCAGAAGTCCGTTCCAAAACCAAAGCGTTCCAAAACCAAGGTGAGCTTTCCCATAGAAGGTAATGCAAAATGGATTAATCTGTTCCAGACTTTTAAAAACAACCCCTAAAACAGCAATTTAGCATGAATTTTACTATCTAACGAGACCATTGATCCATAAAATGAAAGCAATAAACAATGTACTGCAGTCACACAATCAATCAGTCAGTAGCTGAACTGGGTTCCACACAGTCACAAAAACAGAACGAAAAAGCCACAAAAACAAATATGCAAAATAAATAATAAAAACTGACAGACCTCAGTGTAACACTCAAAATGGAAGTGTGGCACTCAAATCGTCAGCATAACACTCAAAATGGAAGCGTGGCACTCAAAACAGAGCACGTTTGGCTCCTGAAAAAAGTTTGCAAACCTGAACACTTACTTCCGGGTTTACAGTTTTTGGGTTCCAAGTTGTTTGAGTACCAAGGTGTTTGAGAACCAAGGTACCACTGTAATAGCCAGAGAAGCTTTATTGTACTAGCCAAAACCATGGCAAAACCGCACAGGCACTATCAAATGAAGAAATATCTATAAATCTATATATCCATATATATATAAACAGAACCTCTTCCTAAACTATCAGAATCATAAATTGCAGGCACACAGAGAAAGCGTGTTCTCATAAAGGAGAGAGCACGTGTTGCGGATGGGGCCAGACAAAACCCCCAGTTGGTAGCCAGGCCATTGATGGCAATGGGCTGGAGCAGATTGGTTGATTGTGTTACTGGGGTAAAATTGATGTTGCCAATTTAGGGGTGGGATTAATGGCGATATATAAGCAGGGTCCACAGCTTTCTCTTTCTCTTTCGCTGTGGACATCGGATCTCCCGCCCGCCCTCCCTTGTTTGGGCTTGCGCTTTGACCTTGCTCTGCCTGTCATGGGGTCGTTCGCATTGGTGCGGGGGCCCAGTAGGAATTTTTCCAATTGGCTGATTAGTGCGTGCCTTTTGGGTTTTGCCTACTGCTTAGCAAATCGTCACAACTTGTAAGGTTGGCGGTTAGGCATTGGTTAAAATTGGTTGGTGGAGGGGTATGGATTGGCTGTGCCTGCCCCTCCAATGCTGCTGCTGACGGGTATTCCGTTAAAGGAATTCTGAAGCTTACCATTCCCTTCGTCCAAACCCTGACGGCAGGGTGCGGGCCGCGTAAGCTTCAAGGAGCATGCGCGGAGTAGCTGAGGGCCTGTGTCGCAGCTCCATCTGACTCTGACCTTGTTCCTCCGGGACTGACTAGGGAGTCAGTGCTGTCCCCCAAGGCGGGAGAGGGACAGCTAGTCATAACCAATGCCTAAGCAACCACTCTCAATTTGTATGAAAATAAAGTTGTGGCCAAAATTATGCCAAAAACCTTAAACAAAAATTATGTGTGATGTCTGAGTTATTGGGGTAGGGGTTTTGGGGGACCTCAGCACGCAAATTAGGGGTCTCCACACAGCATACAGTATTTTTCTATTTAGACCTCAGAATCCCCCTTACAGCTTACTGCAATTTTATCCAGATTCTTCTTCCTAATCTGTCTTGCCGTCAGCGCAAAGAGGGCCACATTATGGGGCATTAATGTCACTGAGCAGCCATAGAACCCTCTCTGCTAGAGAGAGACAGCTTTCCTGGATAAACAAGAGATTTAGAAAGTGTCTCCTAGGCAGCGGCGTAGCGTGAGTTGTCAGCACCCGGGGCAAGGCAAGTAATTTGCGCCCCCTAACCCGGGGCAAGGCAAGTAATTTGCGCCCCCCCAACCCCTAACCTGCCGATCTGAGTCGAGTTGCTGCTGGCGCTGCCGCCCAAACCACGCCGCTTGCCCGGAGGAGGAGGGGGGCAGAGAGGCGAGGAAAATGCAACATGGCCCAGCAGCTGCAGCAGCAGCAGCGGAGGCGGGGCTGTGAGGAGGGGCTGCCTGGCACGTCCTCCGCGGCCCTGACGCGCGGGGCTGAGAGCCGCTGCCTGCCGGACGCCTTCAGCCCGGGCGCGCGCACAGCTCGTCGGTTCCACGAGACATGGGGCTCTGCTACAGCCTGCGCCCGAGGCTCTTCGGCGACTCCGGAGGCAGCGAGCGCGCCCCCCCAAATGTTGCGCCCGGTGCGGCCGGCCCCCCTGGCACCCCCCACGCTACGCCACTGCTCCTAGGTTCTGTGTATAGTGGACAATGTAATAAATAATGCTATGTCCTCCACCTGTGATTGCCCACATATAATTTGATATACCTCCCTTACTTGCCTATTTTTCTGAACTAAAAAAGGCGCATGTAACTTTTATTTATAGGAGAGCCGCTCCAGATGCCCGATAATTTTACTGATCCATTTCTGCACATTTCACAGCCCTACAATATCCTTTTAGAGGTGCAGCAACCAGAGCCATACACAGTATTTTCCAAGGGTAGTCACCTTCATGATCACAAAACCTTCAGAACCCCGCCTTTCATCTACAAAAATGCCCTCCCCCAATCTTACAAAATAATCAGATAAAAAGGACTTGCAGTTACAATAAAACAATGAATTGTAAAGTACCATTTAAAAAGCTCTTGTGAGTAGTAGAAACTGGGCCTGGCATCTAAAAACATAACTCGGATGACACCAGGAAATTTTCCCTGGGGAAATCATTCAAAAAGTCAGAAACTATCTTCCTTGCAGCCATTCACAACTTCTGAATGTAGGAATACCAATATGGGGGTATACCAGGCAGGCTCAAACAGGAGAATGTGTTTTTCAGATAACCTCATCCCAGAATTGCAGTTGTCTTGCCAAATGCAAAGTGGTTACAGTGGTACATCAGGTTAAGTACTTAATTCATTCCAGAGGTCCATTCTTAACCTGAAACTGTTCTTAACCTGAAGCACCACTTTAGCTAATGGGGCCTCCTGCTGCCCCGCCGGAGCCCGATTTCTGTTCTCATCCTGAAGCAAAGTTCTTAACCCGAGGTACTATTTCTGGGTTAGCGGAGTCTGTAACCTGAAGGGTCTGTAATCTGAAGTGAATGTAACCTGAGGTACCACTGTATTTTAAAATGAGATTCAGAAGTAATGCAAAACACAAGTGAGTGAGAAGATTAAATATTTTGTTCTAAACAGCAAGCAATATATACATACCACGCATGCGCGTCAATCTGCCATGGAAGCCCTCAAGAAGTGGTGAAGTGACCCCTCTAGGTAGACTAAAAACCCTGCCCGAAAACATCCAATTTATAGAAAGCTACCCCATGTGGCTTGCCTGACTGGCTACCAGTCATACATTACTGGCCACTTGCAGATTATTCATTAGCTACCCTCTCCCAGTGCCTCAGTTTCTCCAAACAATGTCCAACATCAAAGAAGGTAAAGGTAAAGGTACCCCTGCCCGTACGGGCCAGTCTTGACAGACTCTAGGGTTGTGCGCTCATCTCACTCTATAGGCCAGGAGCCAGCGCTGTCCGCAGACACTTCTGGGTCACGTGGCCAGCGTGATGAAGCTACTCTGGCGAGCCAGCGCAGCACACGGAACGCCGTTTACCTTCCCACTAGTAAGCGGTCCCTATTTATCTACTTGCACCCGGGGGTGCTTTCGAACTGCTAGGTTGACAGGCGCTGGGACCGAGCAACGGGAGCGCACTCCGCCGCGGGGATTCGAACCACCGACCATGCGATCGGCAAGTCCTAGGCGCTGAGGTTTTACCCACAGCGCCACCCGCATCCCAGGGGTACTCATCACTATCTCTTCCTTCCAACAGATGTAGGACATTAAAGGCTGTTCTCAGCCATCAAAGAGCTTAACAAGAGATAGGGAGGGGGAAGGAACAAGAGGCAGGAAGAGGGCAACCAAGTCAGATCACTAACTCCTCAAAATACAGATATCTTCCGGATAGATTGCCCATACACCAGTATCTTGAATTATGGCTGGAAGTCAACTAGTAGCCAACATTTAGGACAGGGTTGGGAAATCTGGATTTAAGGGTCCTGAATAACCTGGGCACTTCCATTAACCAAGTTCCTGCCCTCTCCTTGCCCCATTTCTGCAAATGAAGAAAAGGGCATCTGTACCAGAAAATAGAAAACACAAAGCAAAAGGCTATCATTAAGCAAGTACAGAACTGGAAGGTTGTTTTCATAAATCTGCCTAAGGCACAATGGAATCAAGTGTTCTTTCCCCTCAAGGAGAAGGCACTTGGAAATACTTCTCAAGAAAGAGGATTTTTGAAAAAGTGACCCTAGTGGTGTCAGAGCTAGGAGTTATTTCATTATGCAGAAGCAAACCCAGACTTGCCATCTATTGTACTCTCAAGAGATGCACTTGGAACAGCTTGGAGCTGTTGCTTCAATCTCAGCTACTTGACAAGCCTTATTATTTGTACAATAACATGCACATTTAGAAACCCTCATTTGTCATATTCACAGTTTGCTTGTATAGAGCCGTGTTTAAAACAACCTAAAAAGACTGGGTTAGATTCGGGCAAAGTTAATTATTAAATTATTTTTGTATGCCACAACTGCTGCTCGTATTTTGTTAGCTAAAAAGTGGAAAACCCAAGAATTACCAACAATAGAAGAATGGCAGATGAAGATGATGGATTTTTCGGAGCTAGCCAACCTGACCGGAAGAGTCCGCGACCAGGAGGAGGAGGAGTATCAGGAAGAATGGAATAAATTTAATGATTATTTAGTTAAATTTGTTAAGTTAAACTAACTGGAAATAGCTTGCAGATACTTAATGGGCTTAGGATTTTATTTATGTTAAGTGATGAATTAATATGTTTAATTCTATAAGGTGAAGATTTAAGAATGTTAATGTTTAAGTTAAATTTCATAAAAATTGGGATTTGGAAAACCGTTAAAAGGACCATGCAATGAAATTCAACCAAGGGGAAGCGAGGAAGTCACTTAACAAAGTTAATAACTGTAATTTTTAATAAGGCTATGATTTATGTTTGTTTTGTTTGTTTGTCTTGTGTGTTTGTTTGTTTGTTTGTTTGTTTGCTTGCTTGCTTGTTTGTTTGTTTATAATATTGTGAAAACCAATAAAATTTTTAGATTCGGGCAAAGTTAGTCGAACTCCAAGCAGCCTTGGAATAACTTGTAGCATGAAAGGCGGCATGTAAATTATTGTAATAAATTATCTTTTAAAAAAACTTTTATTGATAAATACAATACTTACAAACACAAAACAAAACACAAAACAAACTTATTATACATACATACATACATACATACATACTTACATACACCTCTCAACTTAGATTACAAAAAAAGAAAACAAACTAAACATGCAAACATAAATCTTGACTTCCCTCCTCCTATGTGTGGCTTTCTTTATTTCTTTTCTTCTTTTCGCTGTGTTATCAATATTATTTTTGACCATCTCATCTTATACCAATTTCTTCTTAATTTTTTACTCTATAAGTTTCATTCATTGCATATTGATATATTAATACCAGAACAATGTTTTTTTGATGTATTCCTTCATGCAAGCCCACTCCTTTATCAGTTTTTGGTCTGATTGTCCTCTTACCACTGCTGTAAGTCTTGCTGATTCTATGTATTTACAAAATCTTATTGAGGGAGTTTTTTCTCTCTTCCAGTTTTTTGCTATAATCATTCTGGCTGCAGCGGTTGCATAGAAGAAAACTTTTTTCCTAGTGGCAGGAGTGTCAGTCGATATAATTATCAATATAATATAACTCACAGTGCATGGGCTTAGCCAGCGGGGCAGGGCGTGGCTGTCCCCCCCATCAAGTAAATAAATAAAAATACTTAACTAAAAGTAGAAATAATCAGAATATTTGAAACTGAAATGCTCACTGAGATCACTTGGGTGGTGATGTGACACATTCCTGCGACACAATTGGCAATCGGACTGAGGGATAGGTGTGGCTTCTGCCAACTGACCAATTGCATTGCAGATAGCACAGTCCTGCCCCCACTGACACAAATCCTGGCTGCTCTTTGGCTTGCCTGAGTTGCCCTTAAACTGCCTTAAACTTATCCCGGTGGAAGTTATGTTGGGGCAAATGGCAAAAGGGTGTGTGTCAGGAGTGGGGGATGAGTATGCTGGGGGCAGGGAAATGGAGAAACAAAGTTGTACTGCATCCTCACTCCCTTCATTTCCTGGTCCCATCCACAGAGCTTGGCCTAACATACAGCACCTAAAATTCAGGGCTAACCAGATTCATCCCATGGGAATCAATGGAAGGGCAGAAAATAACTCCATAGCAGAGCATCTCTTGGGCATGCAGATGATTCTCTGGTTCAGTCTCCCGTATTTCAAGGTAAGACTGGGCATGTCTCCTACCTGAAACCCTGGAGAGAAACTGCCAGCAAGTTCAAGCAATAACCTAGCTTGATGGATCAACAGTCTTATTCAGTATGTCTGGGTGATCAAGTGTGGTTTAAACAGGCAATGGAAGCCCACCAACAATGTGGCCATCCATGCCTCAATAGAGAGGAAGCCACACAACTGGGGTGCAACTATCAAGAAGGCCTTACCCCATGTCCAGTGGTGGAGAGCAGAAGGAAGACAGACAGAAGCAAAGGGGGGAAAGTGGTGAGCTTAAGGCTGAAAGCATTTTGAGGTGCGATGTCCTTTTTCTTGAGAACTGATGTTTGGTTGGAGAGTACAGTGGTTCCTCGGGTTAAGAACTTAATTCATTCTGGAGGTCCATTCTTAACCTGAAACTGTTCTTAACCTGAGGTTCCGCTTTAGCTAATGGGGCCTCCCGCTGCCACCACGCAATTTCTGCTCTCATCCTGAAGCAAAATTCTTAACCCAAGGTACTATTTATGGGTTAGCGGAGTCTGTAACCTGAGGTGTCTGTAACCTGAAGCGTCTGTAACCCGATGTACCACTGTATACGTTGCTTGCCTCCACCATCTGTATAGTTGTAAACAGAGCAAATATTACAAACAGCCGAAAGCCTCCAATGATCTCACCTCCAAAGGGAAGCCAAGCCCAGGTAGGGCTGCCCCTGGAGCTTCTCACTACTTTGGGAAGTTAAGTGCAGGTTGCACCACAATGTGTGAAGTGGGTTTTAACACTGCTAACAAAGGACCCCTGGACGGTTAAGTCCAGTCAAAGGCGACTATGGGGTTGTGGCCCTCATCTTGCTTTCAGGCCAAGGGAGCCACAGTTTTTCCACAGACAGCTTTCCGGGTCATGTGGCCAGCAGGACTAAACCGCTTCTGGCGCAATGGGACACCATGACGGAAACCAGAGTGCACAGAAATGCCATTTACCTTCTCACCGCAGCGGTACCTAGTTTGGCAGGAGCTGGGACAGAGCAATGGAAGCTCACCCCGTTGCAGGGATTTGAACTTCCGACCTTCCAATTGGCAAGCCCAAGAGCAGGGGCCAGCAAACTTTTTCAGCAGGGGGCCAGTCCACTGTCCCTCACACCTTGTGGGGAGCCAGACTATATTTTGAAAATAAAAATAAAAATGAATTCCTATGCCCCACAAATAACCCAGAGATGCATTTTAAATAAAAGGGCACATTCTACTCATGTAAAAACATGCTGATTCCCAGACTGTCTGTGGGCCGGATTTAGATTGGGCCGGATCTGGCCTTAGTTTGCCTACCCATGCCCCAGAGGCTCAGTGGTTTAGACCACAGCGCCACCCGTGTTTAGACCACATCAGCAACTCACTGTCTGCATGGGGGTGTGGAATCGCTGGTGATTAACTGCTAAGAAGATTCTCATTCATGTTCTGCTACTTTATTGCAGCTTGTTTTGTGGGGCAGCCAGTAACAGGCAGGGAAATATCTTGTTGTGGATTGTCCAAATCCAAGCCCACATCAATGTTAAAGAGCTACGCAACACACGTACCTAGACCAGTGGCACTTGTCACCAAATGAAAATGCTGACAACTGTGAAGTGCTAACCTTCTCATAACAAAACCAGGCTCTCCTTTGAGCAATCACGTCTATTGTACAACTCAAGGAAGCTGCCAGCTTGTTCCAGGGAAAAGGCGCGCTTATCTCATGCAATGTCTCATGATGTGTGATACTCTATTAAGTGTTCCCACATGACAGTTCTTAATTAAATTGCAAACTAAGGGATTGTTGTGGACGTAGGTGGCAATCCAGGATTTTTCTTTATTTCTTCAGAGAGAAAGAGCTCCTCAAAACCTACAAGAGACCGAAGGGATGTGAGTTCTGTAAATCTAATGCAATGGGGGTAGCTGGAATAATTGGCGAAGCTACGAAGTTTTTAAGTGAAACATACAGTTGCTGAGAATTTCTCTAAAAAGCGGATGTTTATAAGTGTTGTTGTTGTTTAGTCATTTAGCCGTGTCTGACTCTTCGTGAGCCCGTGGACCAGAGCATGCCAGGCACTCCTACAGTACAATAAAAAAACTATTCAACGTGCCCTTCATAATCCAGTGATTGCCCTTTGTTAAAGTCAGGGCCTATCTTGTGTCATTTACAGTGCAATCCTAAATAGAACCAATTTCCACTGAGCTCAATGGGTCTCGGTCCTTACTGGGTTTAGAACTGCAGCCTTACTTGCTCTATTTATATAAGACCACCAGAAGCATTGTTCTCTGGACTATAAGCAATAAAATAAATGTCAAAAGTATTTTAATATCATAAATATCAACAAAATAAGAACAGCGCTTGCAACTTTTTGAATTGGATTCTTTCTTTTAAAATGGTTTGCCCCCACTTTTTCTTTTGTTTTCTTTTTACATCCTCAAGATGTAAGGGTTATAATACGAATACAATAAATTATCCATAATCTAATACCTCCTGGAGCAGACTATGATTCACCTATCTGCAGTCCCTTTGCATTTTTTTTTTTAGGAATGTTGTTCTTGTGGTCCAACTTCTGGCATTTGCTCTTTCCGTCTGTTACAGTCATTCATCAGCCCCGTGACAAAACCCAGCAAAGCTGTTTTCCACAGGTGTGCAGAAAATCAACGCAACACTGCAGCCTGCAGGTAACAATTAAGATAACAGCAGTGTTTCTTAAAAACAACAAAGTAATAACTTCCCAGTTGGAGGGAAAGAGCAGGGAGGGAAGGAGAGACAGACACTTTTCTTCCCTCTTTAGAAAAAATCTCTAAATAAAATTCTGTCCTCAAAAGTTTGGAACGGGTTGCAGAGGGAAGTGCAGTGTAAAATTATACAATTAGCACAAAAGATGTGGATATATATATATTTATTTATTTCATGGACTCCATACAAATTTTAAAAAACACGATGCAGATTTATGAAAATACTTCTTCACACAGCACATAGTTCCACTCCCACAAGTATATGGCCGTGGCCACCAACTCAAATGGCTCTAAAAGAGAATTAGATAAATTCATGGGGGATAAGTCTACAATGCCTCTGAATACCAGTTGCTGGAAACCAAAGGAGGGGACAGTGCTCTTGTACTTGGTTCCTGCTTGCAGGCTTTCCATAGGTGGCTGATTGTCACTGAAAGAACAGGATGCTGAACTCGGTGGGCCACTGGGACTGAGCTAGCAAGTTAGGTTGGCCCCCGCCAAGGGCGCAGGCCTAGGGGGAACTGTCCGTCCTGCCTTGGAGTGGCTAGGAGCCTGCACTTCCCTGGCTGCTCCTCTGCTGCTCTAGGCAGCCGGGCGAGGTGCACAGGCTCCTCTGGATGCCTTGGAGGGCCCCCTCCCCAGTGAAAAGCGATGAGAAGCAAAGTTTTTGAGTTTCTGACAGATGGCCTTTCCTGGCTTCAGAGGCACTAATGCAGCTCCTTGCCAATTGTGCGAGGGAGCCTCTGATTTCAGGACACGCACAGTGGGTGCTGCTCAGGGCCGTCTTTACCCGGGAGTGCAAGGGGTGCGGGGCACCTAGGCGCCAAATTCTGGGGAGCACCAGGCGCACGCCGCTGAAACCGCCTAAGCTCTTAACTATCTACCTGTTATGAAATAATAAATAATTTTGATCAAGCTAGAAAAACAAAATACATATATACCTAGGTATTACTGAAATGTATACCTACTGTTTCACAAAAGGACTTTCGACTTTGTGCATTCATTGCCAAAGACACGACGCACCAGTGGCGGTGCTTGTCATTCACAATGGCGGCACTTGTCAGACTCAGTGACACGCTCACAACTAAATTTGGGGGCGCTGGGCGGATCTTTGCACCCCAGCGGTGCATATGCTAAAGACTTGCCTGGTGCTGCTCTTCAGTTTTGGTACAGCATGGACAATATTCTCAACTTCTCAGGCCAGGACATGAGCAGCTGATTTAAGACTCTGGCCACATCTGGTACCCGGGTCCTGCCATATTCTTGTACCACCAGGAACCAGGCCAACAGAGGGCATTTCTCCAGAATGGCTTGGGGGCTTGACTGTGGACGTTATCAGCTCCCGGTTTTGTGGGTCATCTTGAGTAGGGCACTCTCTGGTCAGCACCTCTCTTCCTCCTCCTCTCCAAGGTCCTTTTGCTCACCCACTTACTCTCTCCATCTGGGTCTAGTCCATGCAACTATCCAGAGCAGGAGCACAAGAGAGGAGGAGGAAATTCTGCTGCGCCTCCTTCCCTTCTTTGCAGCTTGCATGCTCAGAGAGGGGAGCAGCAGCAAAAAGGAAGAGGCAGATCTCTGGCAAGCAGTTCCAGAGAGTGGCAATGGACTCCTTATTGAAATGTGAGCCTTGGCAGGTACCCAACAGTGCCTTTCCTTGGTGCCATCTCTGACTCTTGCCAGCAGAACTTCTCCATCCTTAGTTTGTGGCATTCAGCCCAGCCTCAAGTTCCCAGTCTCCAGCTCCTCTCCCTGCGCCACTTTGGATTTACAGAGAATATTGTAAACCAGACACATGCTGTCTTGGCCACCCTTGTGGGCCTGGGGCAAAGGGTGACAAACAGAAATAGCAGCCACATTGTGTCTCCTTTTAGTTTCCAGCCCAGAAGGGTCACAGGAGACTCTGAAAACAATATTTTTAGCCAGGTTTAGAGGGAGGCACAATTTTAGGAAATCCAAACAACCTTCTGGCCCATTGACCTCTAGATAACCCGTTCAATAACAATGAAACTTAACAATGCCGGGGGGGGGGCATAGAGAAAACAAAAACCAGCTAGAAAACTAGGCCAACCCAAACTCCCTTCACTGCTGCTCTTCTGTTGATG
Organism: Podarcis pityusensis; assembly: GCF_964106645.2. Classification (NCBI taxonomy): domain Eukaryota; kingdom Metazoa; phylum Chordata; class Lepidosauria; order Squamata; family Lacertidae; genus Podarcis; species Podarcis pityusensis. The sequence goes on from NC_138031.1 coordinate 66,709,668, forward strand.
AGGCTGCAAAAAGTAAACTTGATTATACAAAGTTCAGATTTGAAGTACAAGCACTTCATTTCAGCAACTCCCACAGCCTGTTTCCCCTTATGAGAATAGAGAGCCGGAGGCAAAAAAACTATGTATGTATTTATTTAAAGCTTTTTCTGTCTGCTCTTGGGTCAACAAAGACTCCCAGATCAGCTCACAAATTAGCCCCCTGGCTTACGATCTAAAAGACACAGCACAAAAGGAAAGTGGATTGAGAAGGGAGGAAGAAAACGGCACACTTGAGCACCATTTCTTAATTTCACAGTTATTGTATTGAGCAGTTGGAATTGAAAGATTTCAAGGAGAGGAGGAGCCAAATGTTGCTGGTCTTTCAGCAGAGCCGAGGGAGAAGTCCCATATCTGAAGTGGAAACTGCTTCAATGGGAGGTTGTTGTTGTTTTAAAAAATGCAATGTGCAAGTGTGGGATCCCCATTCCAGATCAAAACCTGAATTAAATTCCAGATTAAAATTCCCCTCTGCACAACATGAAGGTGTGGCTCCATCAGGCCCAAAACTGTCCCCCACAAAAAATGTGCAGAAAAAAATCCCTACAGTTGAAGGCACAACTACACAGCTAAAGTCACATGTGGTTTAGCCTTGATTCACTGGCCTAGCCTTGCCTACTTCCAACCAGTCTCTTCTGAGTTTGGGTAATTCTGTGCATTCCCTTAGGTAATTCAGTCACTGCCAGAGAGAAGACTTGCCATCAGTGGAGCAAGGGCAGACAGGAACAAAAGCAGGAACCCCTTTATTTCACAGCCCAGATGATGTCATATCCAGGGGCACGATTTGCCAATCTTCTGGATGCCAATTAAATAAGCTTATTTCAGAGAGAAACCCACCACATAAACTAAGCAGGGGAAGAGGCAAGTTGCATCAGCGTGCGTGGCTAAGGTTTTAAGTCCCGGGGTCTCTTTGTTTTGATGAACCAGGATGTCACAAAAGGTTTCGAGTCCACCTTTTAAGAAAAAAGCTGGCTTCATACTGAAGCTATAATATCTACATTGGTCTTTGTACTGCTGGATAGTCTTAGAATGGGTGTGAGTCACAACAAGGGTTGTCATGAAGAGAGCCTGCACTTCATAACTTGACACAGCACCACTGCAGTCCACTAAAACCCTGCATAAATCATTCTTCTGGGCTTGCTGGTTTCCAAGAAAGAGTCAAGCTGAGAGTAGGACTCTTGTACAAGCACCGTGGATGATGAGTGTATGCCATTCTTATTCTTTCACATGCTAAATCAACCTAAACGCAACATGAAAATTATCCCCCCCCCAGCCCATTGGTTTTGTCAGTCATTTTTTCTAGTTCATCAGCACATTTACAGTGGTACCTCAGGTTGCATACGCTTCAGGTTACAGACTCCGCTTACCCAGAAATAGTGCTTCAGGTTAAGAACTTTGCTTCAGGATGAGAACAGAAATCGTGCTCCGGCAGTGCGGTGGCAGTGGGAGGCCCCGTTAGCTAAAGTGGTGCTTCAGGTTAAGAACAGTTTCAGGTTCAGTACGGACCTCCAGAACGAATTAAGTACTTAACCCGAGGTACCACTGTACTTGGGAACAAGTTCAATTGAACTCAGAGGGACTTACTTCTGCTGAGAAAATGGCTGCAAATATCTTCACGTTCCATAAGGAACTTTGCCAGACAGGTAGCTTCTGAGATCTCCTTTTTTAAAAATCCTGTAAGCTCTTTTTCTGCAGCATACAGATTAAATTCTTTGTCTGGTAGGTAGGTAGAGTCAGGCTACATACCCATTTGCAGCACCTTAAACACATGCTCTGAACACACAGTCCAAGGGGGCAAGGAAGGGATAATGATAGCTTCCCACAAAAGACCATTAGTATCTTAGACAAGAGACATCACCTTGCTGACAAAGGTCCGTATAGTTAAAGCTATGGTTTTCCCAGTAGTGATGTATGGAAGTGAGAGCTGGACCATAAAGAAGGCTGATCGCCGAAGAACTGATGCTTTTGAATTCTGATACTGGAGGAGACTCTTGAGAGTCCCATGGACTGCAAGAAGATCAAACATATCCATTCTTAAGGAAATCAGCCCTGAGTGCTCACTGGAAGGACAGACCCTGAAGCTGAGGCTCCAATACTTTGGCCACCTCATGAGAAGAGAAGACTCCCTGGAAAAGACCCTGATGTTGGGAAAGATGGAGGGCACAAGAAGAAGGGGACAACAGAGGACGAGATGGTTGGACAGTGTTCTCGCAGCTACCAGCATGAGTTTGACCAAGCTGCGGGAGGCAGTGGAAGACAGAAGTGCCTGGCGTGCTCTGGTCCATGGGATCATGAAGAGTCAGACACAACTAAACGACTAAACATCAACACCATCTTAGACAAATATTATGTTTGTCTCCTGCCCCCTCTCCCTTATTCCTACATATTGGTTCAGCAAGTTCTTTCATCCGAAACACTTGGATCTGCTCATATTTGCTAAACCCAGCCCACTTTACTCCCAAGTAAATGTGCAAGGGATTGTAATCCCAGTAGCAGGGTTTTTAATGCACCCCAATACTTTTCCAGTATCATCTACCTGTCTCACAGTCTGCATGTTTAAAAGGCAGACCAGGAAGTTCAGAAAAGGGACCTTGCAAAGCGATTTTTTCTTATATTATTTATAAGAGAAATTTGGGCACGGGAAAGGGAGGAGGCGTTTTGCCCCGAGGTACATTTGCTCATAAATGATCTGGCAAGTGTAAGTACTTTGCCATATGATGTCAGATTTCATTATGTCCATGGGATATTTACAGCCTTGTAAAGCTGTAGACAAGGAAATTGTTGCTGAAATAAAGTCTCAGACTTTTAAACAGAATAATTCTGCTGAGATATTATAGTATTTATATATATATTTTTTTTAAAAAAAGATTCTGAGGTCCCACTTACTGACTCAAAATCATTAAGACACTTTTCAGAGAAAATGTGGTAGAGGTTTAGTCCTAAATTTAGGGATGCTTCCAAACTTCTGTTTATCCAATTTACTCCCAAGACTTCTTCATCCCAAATTACCTGATTATGTTTTTGAGGTGGAATGTGACCTATTCATTTGTTATTCATGTATTGCATTTATATCACTCCTTTCCTCCAAAAAGCTCAAGGTAGAGTACCTGATTCTCCCCCTCCCATTTTATCCTCGCAACAGCCCAGTGACACATCATTGTTGCTCGTGTGTGTGTGTGCAAATCCCATATGCCTGTCCGTGCGAAAATGAACTAACAATACAATGTTATATACGCACATCCAGAAGCAAGTTCCACTGAATTCGTTCCATGGGGTAAGGGGGTAAAAAAGATGTCTGTCTAATGTAGATGAAATTAATCCAGAATTGTTTAGTCCAACTCCCTGCAATACAGAAATCTTGCCCACAGCCATCCCTGGTTGGGCTCGAACCACCAACCTTCTGGTTAATAGCCAGATGCATTGACCTATTGCACCACAGTAGGGATTCAGCTACATTAGTGAAGAAACAGCAAATTGAATGCACTATAAACATGCAACACCAGGTGCTGCCAGAGAGCAGGAGATTTTAAAACACAATTTCCCATAGGGATTTTTCCCCCTTTTGTTATAATTTCTGACATTTTTTCCTGTGTTTAGATCCACTTTAGGTCTATAACTAGTCATTGGTAGCCTTATGCTCCATGCAAGCAAGCTGAACTGACCACAGAAAATTTCCCTTGTGAAGGGAAAGAATATATGAAGGTGCTTTATACTGAGTCAGAGCCTTGGCCCATCAAGTTAGAAATTAATTTAATCACGTAGATGCTTGGTGTTTGGTGTTTGCTACACTGCTGCTATGATTGAGCACATGCCAGTATTTCCTTCAGAATCACTTTTTAAAATACTTCCTCCTTCTGCAAATTCAAATTGTTTGCATACTCTGGCTGAGATCACCTAATGTAATGCATTAAATATTTCATTTATTTTCATTTTTATGGACGGGGTGTGTGTGTTAATAATGCTGTGCATGTGAATCAGATGCCCACACAGATCACTCAAAACTCCATCCAATATCTTGACATCATGATAAGGAGCACAGCCTATCAGACTCCACTAGTATTGCAGTGGATGGGGGGAATAAGAAGAGAATCAATTCACAGCTACAGAAAAGGACCCCAGCAAAGGCAAGCCGCCAGACTCAATGACAGCATGCCTCCATTTTGAGTGCTTCTTCTGTCCTTGCCGAATCTGTCGCTGCCCCTCTCCTGCATCAGTCGCTTCTTGTATCAAAACGGATATTGATGTGAAAGCTCTTGCACATGATTTGTTTGACAGAGAAACTGGCTAGACAAGACGCCTTTTCATTCTATTTGGCATCCTTTGATTACTTGTTGTGAATCAAAACAGACTAGATAGGCTCCGCCTCCTCAGCATCAATCATTCTAGGCAAAATCAAATTTGCTGCAGGATGGATGGATGGATGGCATTCCTCATCTGTTTTCTTTATTGCACACAATGGAACTCTTATATGTAATTTCTCGAGATTGCATTGACCACTTTTGTTATGGTTTTGCTAAAAATGTGTTTGTGTATGTTGTCTTCTTCTGTCACTCTACATTAGGATGATAATTCAAGGTCTGTAAACTAGATGAACACAACTTAAGAAAAGTTGTTGCTTTGAAAGTAAGTGGAAGGGGGCAGGGAAGGGAAGGTTTTCATAAGAACACAAGAAGAGCCTCTTGGACCAGGCCAAAAACTCATCAGAACCAGCATCCTATTCTAACAGTGCCCAACCAAATAAATGCCTATGGGTATCCTACCAGCGGGATGCGGGTGGCGCTGAGGGTTAAACCACAGAGCCTAGGACTTGCCGATCAGAAGGTCGGCGGTTCGAATCCCCGCGATGGGGTGAGCTCCCGTTGCTCGGTCCCTGCTCCTGCCAACCTAGCAGTTCCAAAGCACGTCAAAGTGCAAGTAGATAAACAGGTACCGCTCCGGGGGGAAGGTAAATGGTGTTTCCGTGCGCTGCTCTGGTTCACCAGAAGCGGCTTAGTCATGCTAGCCACATCACCCGGAAGCTGTACGCTGGTTCCCTCAGCCAATAAAGAGAGATGAGCGCCACAACCCCAGAGTCGGCCACGACTGGACCTAATGGTCAGGGGTCCCTTTACCTTTATCCTACAAGCGGAACCTGAGTACAATAGCATGCAGCCCCCCTGGGATTTCTAGCAACTTATATTTAGAGCCATACTGTCTCGGTTCTCCTCACCTGTGTGGGAATGTTGAAGAAAGTAGGAGAGGATATATTGACTGAGTATTATCCCTCCTCACTCAGGCTAGTGAGCAAACAGCAGAGCACGTTCTCTTGCAGGTTGCTGGAAGCAAATTGATGATTTGTTAGAATCATTTAAGTTAAGCAATCCAGTCTGGCTTGTCCAGTCTGGATTGTTCCTGGTAACTTTCCCCTTTATTTCCCTCTTAAAATAATAATAACACGACAGTCTTGTTTAGAAGTATGAGTAAAGTTTACTTACATTCAGTTCACAGTCGTATTCTGAAGGCAGGTTTTATCTTGTGGTCACAGTTACATTTGTAGAGAAGAGAAGTCTAAGCTAGGCCTCAAACTTTCTACCCTGTGGCTTCCATCCTCTGTAAGGATGAGCCATGTGCCGGCTAAGAGCCAGAAGATGAGTCCGAAAGGAGAAAATGGGGAAAGAGGGGAAGATGGTTTTGTGGCTAGCCCTTTTTGTAGGGTCTGGTAGGGTCACACCCATCTACCTGGTCACACACAAGGGGAAGAGGCTCCAGAGCAGGTATGACAGGAAGTCCTCCCTGTCTGGAGCCACATTCCCCTGTGTGTCCACTCTAGGCAACAGGAAATGTTGTATTTGACTGCTTCAATGATGATACATCCCACATCCTGCACCATCACAACCAATGATACATAGCATGAGTTGCCAGTGCCCGGGCCAAGGCAAGTGCCCCGTACCCCGTGGTTCCTGTCAGGGTTGGGTGGCAGTGGCAATTGTGGTGGGGAAGGGTTTACCCAGCAGGGAGAGGGAAGCTGGGGAGGAGACAGCAGCAGCAACTGTTGATTGATTGATTGATTGATTGATTATTGATTTCATGAAATTTTTACACCTCTTGATTTTTTAAAATTAAAAAAACACCCTCAAAAACACCATTTTCTTTTGAAATTTTGCACCCCCCCCAAAAAAAGCACCCTCCCCCTAGAAAATTGCACCCGGGGAAACAGCCCCTCTGCCACTGCCCCCAAAACTATGCCACTGATCACAACTTTAACTTCTCTGTTCTCTGTCCGCTAACAGTTGGGGCAGGAATTATTACTGAAACAGCCCAAATCTTACTCAGAAGGAAGTCCTGTTGGCTTAGTGGGAAAGCGCAGGCCTTGCGTGCAAAAAGCATCCAATCTGAAGCCCTGCCAGGTTGCGTGTGCACAATATCCACACCATGCATTTAAATAGTGTGTCTAACACGCATTTAAAGCACAACACTTCCCCCAAAGAATCCTGGGAAATGTAGTTTCCCCCTTATGGAGTTACAATTCCCAGCACCCATATCAAACTATAGTTCCCATAATTCTTTTTACTTTTCTTTTTTGTGGGGAGCCATGTCCTTTAAAAGTGAATTGGATGTGCTTTAAAAGTATGGTGTGCCTTAGATAATCTGAGTCAGTAGGAGAACCGCTTCCTGCGTTACATGGTGTTTACTCCGAAGTAAACATGCGTAGGATTGCAGCCGTACTTGGACTGAGACCCAGCCCTTAACATGCTTCCTTGGAAGTCTGAAATTAGATTTACTTCCAAGAAAACGTGCTCAGCCGGCTCGATTCCAGCCTCCACACAGAGAGTTCTGTTTATTGTAAGTGCACTTAAATAGATCGCTCTCGAGCGTAGATCCTTGCAAAAGAGACGGGGAAGGCGGCATTGGGTCAACTCTTGATCAGAAACGAATGTCAGCGGCTTCGCTCTTTCACCTACAAGCGCCCTTTGCGCTCCTCCGAGTCTGCAACAGACCCTGGCGTTCGGGTTGCAGCTCAGCTCTTGCAAAGCCAGATTCTCCCAGGATCCAGAAACAGCCCGAGAAAGTATGAGCGGGATAAGAAACAGAAGGGAGAGACCACCGCCTTCCTCCTGTGGCACAAAAGCGAAACAAAATAAACGGGTTGAAACGATCCTTCCCACCCCACCAACCTCTCCTGAGACATAAATCATCAGGGGAAGCTCCCTGTTGGATTGACCAGACCCTCTGGCTTGTAAACTTGCCTTCAAATGTGTGTACATTTTAAAAAAAAATCGACTCAAGAGAAGGACACTCTCTCCGCAGTTGAAGGCTGAAATGCACGGAGATTTATTCCCCCACTTGCCTGGAGGCAGCGACTAAGTTTGCTTGCCTGCTAATTTTTGTAAACCGAGGCGTTTGGGGGGGGGGTTTGTAAGCTGGCATTGCAGCGTTGCTGTTGCCTTTTTAAAACGCAAACTTCTTCTTGTTCCATATTGTTATTTTCTATCGCACCGCTGCTTTCACTTTTTTTGTTTTTCGGTGTGTGAATCCTTTTAGGAGACCGGGAGCTTCTTGCTAGTCAGAGGTGCGTTGTACAGTCGCGACAACTGAATCACAGAATCGCAGGGTTGGAAGGGACCCTGAGGATCATCCAGACCAACCCCCGGCAATGCAGGAAAATGCAGTTGTCCCATATGGGAATTGAACCTGCGACCTTGGTACTGTCTTATTATCACCAACTGAGCTATCCAGGGCCACTATTACAGTACTATTGGTATTCCAAATTTAACTCACATTTCTACATTCCTCCAAGGGGCGCGTTGTTCTCCCGTTCCCCATTTTATCCCCACAACAACAACCCTGAGAGGTAGGTGGGGCGAAAGGCCAATAGGTGGTCCAGGGTTATCCAGAGAACATCGTGCCTGAGGGTGAGGATTTAAACCCTGATCTCCCAGGAACTAGTCCAACGCTCTAACCACTTGCTGTTGTTGTTTAGTCGTTTAGTCGTGTCCGACTCTTTGTGACCTCGTGGACCAGAGCACGCCAGGCACTCCTGTCTTCCACTGCCTCCCGCAGTTTGGTCAAACTCATGCTGGTGGCTTCCAGAACACTGTCCAACCATCTCGTCCTCTGTTGTCCCCTTCTCCTTGTACCCTCCATCTTTCCCAACATCAGGGTCTTTTCCAGGGAGTCTTCTCTTCTCATGAGGTGGCCAAAGTCTTGGAGCCTCAGCTTCAGGATCTGTCCTTCCAGTGAGCACTCAGGGCTGATTTCCTTCAGAATGGATAGGTTTGATCTTCTTGCAGTCCATGGGACTCTCAAGAGTCTCCTCCAGCACCATAACTCAAAAGCATCAATTCTTTGGCGATCCGCCTTCTTTATGGTCCAGCTCTCACTTCCATACATCACTACTGGGAAAACCATCGCTTTAACTATACGGACCTTTGTTGGCAAGTTGATGTCTCTGCTTTTTAAGCTGCTGTCTAGGTTTGTCATTGCTTTTCACCCAAGAAGCAGGCGTCTTTTAACTCTAACCACTACACCGCATTGTCTCCTCATGCTCCATTCCCACTACGTGATAGACCAAGGAAAGAAGGGTTTCATTCCCACAGTAACTTGATCCGCAAATCAGTTGTTCCTAAAAGGATAGGTGATCTCGGACTCCAACTCCCATCATTCCTGGCTTTAGGTCATGCTGACTGGGGCTGATGGGAGTTGAAGTCTAACCACTTGGTGAGTGAGGGGGGGTTTCCTGCCATGACTTACGAGCTTGAAGTCTCGGGTTCGGCCATGTCCTGAGAACTAGTTAAAGCTGAGGCATAATGAAGAGGTAGACTAAGGAGGTAGAATCTTGGACCCTACCACTACAGGCTGAAAGTTTGGGTTTTCCTTATTTTTATTGCTTCCATCATGCTAATAAAACTTTAAAAATCATCCCTGCATGCAGTAAGCTAGCTCACCCGGCGGAAAGGTTTGGCACAGTCGCCTCCCTGCTGTTCTAGCTTATTACATGCAGGGAGAGATTGGTTTTGTTTTTTAAACCAGATTGAAAGCAGACAAAGTGCTTCTCCTTTATAACATGATGTGGTAACATCCAAAATTGTGTCATCTTCCCCTGTGCAAAATGCAGAAGGGCTCAGGGCTTTCCACATTTTCATTTCCCAACCCTCCCTCCCTTCCTTCCTTCCTTCCTTCATTTATTTATTTATTTATTTATTTATTTATTTTTAGAATCGTTCCTTAAAGCCACAGCAAAAGCCAGCTTCAAAACCCTAAAGCTATGGAAGGGTGGGAAAGGTTCAGAAGGAAAACGAGACTCGCACAGCGACGTTTTCCCACAACAGAAAGAGTTAAGATTTTGAGAGTTAACGTTTCTCTAGGGACTCAGAGAATCGCAGCCCATTTAAGACAAGAATTTACTCAGAAGTAAATTTCCACCGTGTTCAGTGGGCATACTCCCAAGAAGTGTATAATAGGTTTGCAAACCCAGTTTGTTTTATTTGCAAATTGCAATCGACAGAACTTTCTTTCTTTCTTCAATGGCACCTCGAAGTGACGACTGCTTCAGGGCGCACTTAGAAATAAATTCCACCTAACTGAAGTGAGCTAGCGAGTGTGTTTAGGATTGCAGTGATCTTGATACTTATTTTGACATTATTGCTGAAATTAGTCTGCCAGCCTCAAAGCCGACATTTTATCCTTTCTACCTTCCTAACGACTTTTAGATAATCTATTCATGTAAATATTATTTGATATGTTTTGAAACAAAAACGTTAGCAGTTGGAGTTTGCTTTTTAATAATCAACAGCACGCGTGTTCGCTGTGTGCTTTATTCCTAATCGATGCCATCATGTGGGCCGAAACGCAGAGCTCATGCATGCATACATAACTGCACAGAACACTTAATCAAATACGAAAAACGTCACCTTTCATTTTTGAAAAAGGACATGTGCGTTCCTAGTCCTCAAGATCGCCAGTATAAACTTTTTTTAAAAAAAAATCTGTTGGAAGGAATAATGGGATTCTGTTAATTCCCCCTCCTTGCTTTTAGGATTAGTAATCGCTTAAAGCGATTGAAACATTTTACATGCACAACCCAGGTGGTAAAAAGGATGGATTTGCTTCGCTTTTTCGGTGTTTATAAGACTAGCAGTGCTTCCAAAGCGGTTTTGGGCTGCGGTTTGATGCACATGTATAGCCCAACCCTATGCACGTTTACTGCGAAATTTAGTGCCTTCGAGCTCAGAGAGGCATTCTGCCACATGGACGGACAATCCTGCTCAGGAGGAAGTCGATTTGAGTTCGGTGGGGGTTTACTAACAGGGAGTGAGCCCCATTGAACTGAATGGGGCAAACGTCTGAGCCACACACAGGCACTGAATTCCACTTCACGTTTGATCTTCTGTATGTATTTCAGTCGAGCCAATCAACTCCCAGCTTCCCCCTTTCTTTGTTCCAAGGCACCCAGATCCCAGGGAGCTAAAGAGCGCGCGTGCTGGGCTTTTCAGCATGTGTCAATGGCAGGGGCGACGCTTCAAGGGCCCCAGCGCTCTTCAAACTCTCCGTCCCCTTATCAGCCACTTCAAGGCCTTAAGTGGCTCTGCAGAGTGACGGGAGGCGGGTGGGAGCAAAAACGACCATCAGACGCCTAAGGCGGTGGTGGGTTGATGCTGCGCTCTGGTCCTCGGTTTCCGCAAGAGCCCAGCGCTCCCTAGCGGGAAGGACGAGCCGAGAGACAGAAGCAGCTAGAAGCGCCTCCCGAGGTATGGGAGATCCTTGATGAACGCAAAAGCTTAAGATGACAAAGCCATTCTGATACAGGGAAGTTCCTGGTCGCGCCACCAACGCCTCTCCTCCCTCGCAATTATGTGCAAGGAGTCACTGACCTCCCAACCTTCTTGTCTCTTGCTTCCTCTGAGCTAGAGTGGCTATATAAACGTCCTTTCTTGAGTCTGGTCAGTTCGGAGTAAAAGTGTATACAGTGGTACCTCGGGTTACAGACGCTTCAGGTTACAGACTCCGCTAACCCAGAAATAGCACCTCGGGTTAAGAACTTTGCTTCAGGATGAGAACAGAAATCGCACAGCAGGGGCGCAGTGGCAGTGGGAGGCCCCATTAGCTAAAGTGGTGCTTCAGGTTAAGAACAGTTTCAGGTTAAGTACGGACCTCCAGAACGAATTAAGTTCTTAACCTGAGGTACCACTGTATAACATTGCAGGCAGACTCTTCTAAGCATAGGAGCCAACTCCTAGAGACCAAGGGGTCTTCGCCTCCCCCCCAATAAAATAGTTGAGGGGGACCAAAGTTGATTGGGCATTGTCATTCAAGTGGTGTGCGTGAACCACATCATGTGATCGATTATGTGAGGCAGGGCTTACCTGCCAACCCCCCCCCCCCATATTTTATTCAATTTGGTCCCCCTGCTTCTAAGCAATCAGCCTGACCTTTGAGCTATTTCAGCCCTCTTGGTAGCATGGGATTAGTCTGGCCAGGATAGTGTTCCAATTTCCTAGGAGAACGTTGCAAACATTCGCTGTAAGCAAAATAATGATAATATTGCGTGATCTCTCTAAAGAAATCAAAAAGTTCATGATTTCACTGTAAACAAGAGCAAGGAGGAAAACTCTGTAGTCCTCCAAAGGTTGATGGACTTTTTATTACCCAGATCCAAGATTCAATTAAGCAATGACAACTGTGTGAAAAATACAGTGGTACCTCGGGTTAAGTACTTAATTCGTTCTGGAGGTCCGTTCTTAACCTGAAACTGTTCTTAACCTGAAGCACCACTTTAGCTAATGGGGCCTGCTGCTGCGCCGCTGGAGCACGATTTCTGTTCTCATCCTGAACCAAAGTTCTTAACCTGAGATACTGTTTCTGGGTTAGCGGAGTCTGTAACCTGAAGCATGTGTAACCTGAACCGTATGTAACCCGAGGTACCACTGTAGTTAATACTTATATATGTACACTTTGAGTCCAATTATTAATGGGGAGCAGTTACAGGAGCATTGTTGTCTTTTGCTTGTGGTTTGTGTAGCCCACATACATGGCTGAGTGTAGCTCTACAGGCCTTTCCTTGACCTGTATTAACCCTTTGCATAGCATAGCTGGAAAGGACTGGAATGAAACTCTAGAAGGATGGGGAATGAATGGATGTGTCTTGGTGGACATTGTTTGGGCAGTCAAGAAACATTTGTGAGAAAGAAATGAAGTGTCCATAGGCTTCCTATCATCACTGTGTCTAGCAACAGGTATACCACTCAGTAGTGCTAACATACTTTAATTTAAGCCACTGGTCTTCTTCACTTCAAGTGATGAGTCAGGACCCACAACCCATCTATGGTGGGTTGCAACAGCAGCACTTGTTGTTGTTGTTGTTGTTTAGTTGTTTAGTCGTGTCTGACTCTTCGTGACCCCATGGACCAGAGCACACCAGGCACTTCTGTCTTCCACTGCCTCCCGCAGTTAGGTCAAACTCATGCTGGTAGCTTTGAGAACACGCTCCATCTTTCCCAACATCAGGGTCTTTTCCTGGGAGTCTTCTCTTCTCATGAGGTGGCCAAAGTACTGGAGTCTCAGCTTCAGGATCTGTCCTTCCAGTGAGCACTCAGGGCTGATTTCCTTAAGAATGGATAGGTTTGATCTTCTTGCAGTCCATGGGACTCTCAAGAGTCTCCTCCAGAACCATAATTCAAAAGCATCAATTCTTCGGCGATCAGCAGCACTACCACCATACAAATACATGATAAGATTAAGAAATGCGTCCGGTTTACAGGTGTGGCCCAAATCTGAAAAGGCTGAATGTGACTGATTTAAGCCATTTGATTCATTTTGGTGGAACCAAATGGCTTCTTATCAAAGTCCTTGTCTTAGATGAGCCAAGGCTGTTGTGAGAGGGCGTTTCAAGGTCCATGTGCCATGTCATTCACGCTGGACTAAGATCTCCTGAGCCTTCTGCTTTTTTTCAGCTTTTGCTTCTGGGTGATTGGGTATCCTATGAAGCATAGTGCTGGTGAGATCCAGCCAGTCACCATTGTAATTTGGCCAAAGATGCATGCAATAGCTCTGTGTTCATCACTTTTGGCTCCCTGGGTGTTCCTATCTGCAACTTCCATCATCCCTGATCATTGGCAAAGGTGGTGGAAGTTGTAGTTCAACCATGGGGGAAGAGAGGCTCAAGGCTGAAGGACACTGCAATTGTTGGATGAGATGGCCAAGCAAAAGGTCCAGAAAATCCCAATGGTAGCCTATGGCTTAGACTAATCTTGGACAGCAAGAGAAGCCAAAGTTTTTGTTCTTCGTCTTCTGAAAGTTGGCCTAAATGTTCCATCTATTTATATAAAACAGCATCTGCAAAGCTTATGCAAATCTTAGTCATAGACCTTTGGTCCAAGTTGTTTTTGTTTTTAAAAGTACCTAGCAATACATACTTCCAAAGCATACTTCCTGGGAAGTATGTTCCATTTAAATCAGCGAGATGTGGTTATGGTGGAAAATCAAAAATCCTGTATACGGGTATTGGAAAAGAAGTCCCACAGGTTTCAGTACAGCTTACAGTACAGTAACCATGTGCGGAAACTGAAAGTCATTCTTGCCTGCCCCAAAATAGCCAATAAAATGGATTTAAAATAACTTATTGTTAATGCCCCACCCCCTACACCTGGTCATCATAGAGTCCAGGAGGGAGACTGGGTTTCCCACAAAGTTATTATCTCAGGACTTGGCAAACTTTTTAGAGGTGCTTATATTTTTTTTCCAAACTATTTTCATAATTCATTTAATAATCCAACACTCGGTAACTCAGCCCTACCTTTGAGCATGGGTTGTTATATTTTACGGGCCTTGACTTTTAAAGACAAAATTAAATGAAAACCTCTCACGAACAAGGAAAGAGAGAGAAAGCCCCCAAACCTGCTGCTGATTATTAGCACATTTCCAAGTCTGGCTTGCGAACAGCTGGGAGAAGTGCAAAGCTTTCCATAGACTGAGCCAATCGTTCTCTTTGAATATGAATTAATCAATCTGCAATAACAACTGCCACCTGGTTCAGACTGGGTTCACACGAGCAAAGTGAAACAGCATTACTTCTGCGGCAATGACTTGGGCGCGATTCATTTTTGGTACTGACTAAATATTATCCATGCACAACTACTCTGTGTTTTTTGGGTAAGTATGTTGCTGCTGACACACTGAGAGCCAGTGTGGTACAGTGGTTAAAATGCCAGGCAGAGAGTTGAGAAGACCCAGGTTGAAATCCCTCTTTAGTCATGCAAGCTCACTGGGTGATGTTGAGCCAATTACTACTTCTCAGCATACCTTTCAGGGCTGTTGTGAACATAAAAGGCTGGAGGGCCATGTACGCCACCTTGAGCTCCTTGGAAGAAAGCTGGCTTATAGGTAAAGGGACCCCTGACCATTAGGTCCAGTCGTGGCCGACTTTGGGGTTGCGGTGCTCATCTTGCTTTATTGGCCGAGGGATCCGGCATACAGCTTCCGGGTCATGTGGCCAGCATGGCGAACCAGAGCAGCGCACGGAAACACCATTTACGTTCCCGCTGGAGCGGTACCTATTTATCTACTTGCACTTTGATGTGCTTTCGAACTGCTAGGTGGGCAGGAGCAGGGACCGAGCAACGGGAGCTCACCCCGTCACAAGGATTCGAACTGCCGACCTTCTGATCGGCAAGTCCTAGGCTCTGTGGTTTAACCCACAGCGCCACTCGCGTCCCAAAGCTGGCATATACATGTGATCTAAAAAGTTCTTTTGGAGGCAGCTGTGTGCCCATGGTGCACAAACACAGTCTCTCTTTTGATCTGTCACCTCTGCTCAAAATCAAGATGGGAAGGACCATGGTTCAGTGGTTAAAGGACATGTTTGGATAGAAGAAGATGCTAGGTCCAGTTGGCAGCGTCTCCAGTTAAAAGTATGTAAGGTCATCACCCGTTTGGAAACCCCAGTGTACGACTTGGAAATTCCCTTCTCTATCTGTTTTAACCCATGCAAACCCTTCTCACCAAGCTGAGCTGTGTTCCACTTCAACAATGATCAGCCGGTTTCATCCTTGTCTTGCAAGTTTCTGAAGCAATAAGGAAGCATGCAAGACCAACTTACTACAAGCCAAAATAGGATGCCAAGAAGTGCAATCAAACCCTCTTTCAGTCTCTGGGAAGCGAATGCCCATCTCCAGCTCTAGCCATTCTCATTTCAGGCCCACCTTAACTACACGTTGAACTGATTTAATACTCATTCCCTCTTCCCAGTGAATGCTGTGAACTGTGAAGAGGGCCTGGAGAGTGCTAAAAGAGAGCTTTCAGCACCCTCCACAAACCATAGAAAAGGAATAGGGGGAGGGGACTATTTAGAATCATAGAATTGGAAGGATCATATAGTCCAACCCCCTGCAATGCAGTAATCTTTCGCTCAACATGGGACTCGAACCGACACCCCTAAGATTAAGTCTCATGCTCTGCTGAGATCCAGGGAAATGATCCAGTTCCAAAACAAAGGTTGGCTTTTCAAGGATGGTGACTAGCGGAAGGCTCTAACTGGAAGCAATCTAACCCCTGCCTCATACATGATGGAGCCAATTAAAAACCTAAGTGGCATATGATATGGAAGAGGGCATAGTTTATACTGGGGGGGGGGGGCTTTGGCCCTCCAGATGTTGCTAAACTAAAACTCCCATCAGCCCCAGCAAACATGGCAAATGTCTAGGAATGATGGGAGTTGTAGTTCAGCAACAACTGGGGACCCACATCTGGTTTATACAGTGATCTTTGGTGACCTGTGCATGGTCAATGGACCATGCAGGGTGCTAGGAGAAACACCTGACATTTATTAGCCACCACACACATAGGAACACAGCAGCTGTCATATACAATGTGAGATGAGCTGGAAGGGATATTTTATTTATCAATTATCCTTCCTCTTCTTTCTTGTGTAAGAATGCAAATACATATTTCAGCAGAGTTGGGGGGGAAACCACCAGCTTTTATTTAGAAGCTTTTAAAAATGAGATTGTGTAGCCTAGAACAATCATGGAATTTAATTACGCTTTGACAGGCTTGGACCATCTCCCTTCTATGTTTGTTTCCCTCTTAACAAAGAAATCACTCTCAGACTTCTTGAGCGAACAAAAAAATATAAGTTTGACTCACATGGAAAGACGTGCCAGTGATGAAAATCAGGCAGGCAACACTCCTCAAAACTTACAGAAGTCCATTGTCAAGCTCAACATGGTGTGTGCTCCCTTGAGGAGAGATCACAAGACATCTTTACCCCATCACAGGTAAGAAAAAAGAGTGTGCAGTAACAGGAAGAAGATTAAGTTTCCTCTTCTTCCCTCTCTCATCACAGAAGGTTAGAGGATGTGACATCATACAGTCCCCTGTTTGTGACTCTCTAGCAATCATGCATTTGTGATTTGGACTGCAGATCCTCCCACAAGACAACTGCTTCATTTATCCCAGTATTATAGCGACTGACAGCAGTCCCCCCCAGGGACTCAGGAAGAGGTATTTCACGTCAGCTAAAAAGATATTGTTGCTGCTTCTTTTATATGCAGTAGGTGCCAAGTTAAGTCCCTGATATCTTCAGTTAACATCTGATGTGAAAGACCCATCTGAGATGCTGGAGAGTCCCCAGGGCCTAATGGACAAATAATCTGACCTCATGAGAGGCCGGGGATTAGGAAAGTACATGCTTTATCACTCTGCTATCGCCTAAAATATATTCCTAAAATATATTGGCTGTTTTAGCACAAGAATACTCCAAAAACCAATGTAAAGGTAAAGGTAAAGGTAAAGGGACCCCTGACCATTAGGTCCAGTCGTGACCGACTCTGGGGTTGTGGCACTCATCTCACTTTATTGGCAGAGAGAGCCGGTGTACAGCTTCCGGGTCATGTGGCCAGCATGACTAAGCCGCTTCTGGAGAACCAGGGCAGCACACAGAAACGCTGTTTGCCTTCCCACCGGAGTGGTACCTATTTATCTACTTGCACTTTGACGTGCTTTCGAACTGCTAGGTTGGCAGGAGCTGGGACCAAACAACGGAATCTCATAAGTCTGGATCTTTTCCTGGAGAGCCTTCATATCACCCAAAAAACTTTCTGATGGTGGCAATTCAAGAATTCAGCTATGACATATACATGCATGTATGAATCAGTCCTATTCTCCATGACACTTTCACATACAGTATGTGGATTCTGCCACTGGATGACCATCAACGGAATATGTGAGTTACCTTGTTTTGATAGCAGTGTTTGAGATAATAATGCTAAATTATACACTGACTGTGGTGTTGATATGGCTATTGCACACATGGAATTCATCAAGCAATGTTGCAGGTCTTATGTTATAGGCAAGCACTTATGAACATATCCTTAGTCGATATTGTGACCAGTCACTGACAGTCAACTGCAGTCAACCTTAGAAGTGAAAGCCCATTATCAGCTGTGGCTTTTCAGCATGGCATGAGTTAAATTTAGGATCAAAACTTTAACCAGCATCCCCTGTGTTGTCAGTTTTACCTCCAGGCAGAATTGCTGTGAATCCTCACATAGGAACGTTGTGAATCTCAAAACCCAGACAGAATTTCTTTAAGAAGATGTTTCACATAGTTTACTCTATGTCACTTAAATTAGATTAGTTGCTCTTTAAACACACTTTGGTCAGCAAGCAATGTTGATCGCAAGCGATTGACGGATAGATGTTGACTACACCGACAGTAAAAGAAAAAAGATTTTTGTTTTGTTTTGTGTTTTTAAACCAGGTTAATAATTGTAAAAAGAAAAACACGGAGTTACAGTCATTTCAAATTAATGAATGCTACCTTGAATTTAAAGCAGGCCGGCTACAGTGATGGTGATGTTAGGATTAATAACTTGAATTGGAAGGAGATCTTGTCTATGCACTCTTTGAATTTTACTACTCATAGTAGCCTCTCCAGCAGCCTCGGTTATTTCGCATTTACTTTTCTGCAGACGAAATCGTGGCGTTCAAAAGGGCCTCTCCCGCCTCTTTCAAGTCTGCAATCTGCATAGTTCTATATGAACTTTCCGGAGCATCAAAATAGACCCCCCGCCGCGGTCAGGATATAAAGCTGCCCTTGTCAAGGAAACATAACCCTTCCAAAAATATAAAAACTGCTCTGACGTTGCGGGGGGAGCAATCTTTTGTCCGGGCATCCTTTGCCTGTGTAAATAAAACGTGACCGAAGAGCCACAAGAAAACTCACTCCAGATTATATTTACTTGAAATATATGGGAGGGTAAGTAAGAGGGTTTAACTGGGGGGAGATAGTCAAGACAGCGCAGGATCCCAGCCAGAGTTAACTAAGTTCAAGGAATAAACCCACGCTTAATTCTCCTGTTTAAATCAATGGCACTAGCAGCGCTTTCCCAACCCATGTCTACTCAGAAGCAAATATTACTGAATTCAATGGGGCTTACTCCCAGGAAAGTGAGGTTGGGATTCATCAATGGGATTTACCTCCCAGTAAATCTGTTTAGGATCCTTCAGCAGGCGATTTTAAACTTGGCTGCGTCATTCCCACAAGAGACACGAGCCATTTTGCTCTCATTCGCAGCAGCGGGAGCTTGCGCAGGAGAATCTCCCAAGGGACTGAGCCCAGTGACTAAAAAATGCTATTAATAATTCTCCACCGCTGGTCACGATTCCTTCTTCTAACTTCGTGGAAGTCGGGGCAGTCCATGTCCATACGTCACGACGACGCTATCACGGACATAGCCAGGATTTATGTTAGGGGGGTAGGCTTCATGTTAGGGGGGCAGAACCTCAGCTAGTTAAGGATTTTTATTGATTTACTTGATCTTGGGGGGCAGCTGCCCCCCTGCCCCCCTTGGCTAGGCCTATGTATGCTATTCCTACTTTCGATAAATTGGACTGGGCCTGGCAGCAAGTCTGGTTTGATTTGGCCGGAATTTGGAAGTAAGCCTCTAGGCTCTGCGACTTTATCTGAGAAAGAACCTCCCCCCCACCCGAGATCGATGGGATTTCCTTTACAGGACTAAACAACAACAACAACAACTGCACCATCCAGCCTCTCCTAGCTCAGTTAGAGCCTACTGCTGATAACGCCAAGATCTGACCCCCACATGGGCCACCTGCATACAGTATTCCTGCATTACAGCGGGTTGGACTAGATGACCCTGGGCTCCCTTTCAACTCTACGAATCTATCATTCTATGCATGTGCCCGCTCCGAAATAAGGCCCACTGAATCCCCGTGGGATTGGCTCCCAAGTCAGTGTGCATATACAGTAGCATCGCAGCCTTAAACCACGATCCTTTACGTCATAGGTGCCAACTCCTAGGGGCGAGGGGTCTTCGCCGCCGCCCCCCAATAAAATATTTGAGGGGGCTGGGTCCCCCAAAGTTCATAGGCATTGCCATTCAAATAGTGTGTCACTGCCACATGTGGGGCAGGGTTTATCGGGGGGGGGATATTTTATTCAAGTTGGCACCCCTGGAAAGAGGTGACCACGTAGCAACGAGTCCCACGCGAGACACCTTTGTGATTTCTTGTGGCAGAGCCTTCCGTGGACCAGACAAGTCCACGGAGGTCGACGCCACGCGAAACCGCGAAGGGGGCTGGCTACCGTTTGCCGTCGAGCCAGTGGCGTAGCGTGGGGGGTGCAGGGGGGGCGGGCCGCACCGGGCGCAACATCTGGGGGTGAGGGTTAGGGGGCGCAAATCCACGGGGTAGGGGGCGCAAATTACTTGCCTTGCCCCGGGTGCTGACAACCCACGCTACGCCACTGCGTCGAGCCCCTGAGCTCCGAAAGAAACCCCACTGTTTTTCCATTCGATGGGGGGGGGCAGGCCACATCCTCCCACGCTTTCAGGTCCCGACACGGTCCGCCAGAGACAGCGGGGTTGATTCCTGGCCTGCCAAGCCGCAGCCCCGCTCGGCCTCGGAGCGCCTGAGTGCCAAGCCGAGTGTCGGAGGCTGCCTTGGCAAGCGCTCCAAGCGACGACGGGAAGAGACCGAGAGAGCCAAAAAGGTCCCGAACCTCGCGAAACTAAAGAACAGGATTTCCCACGGACTTCGGAGAAGGAGAGCGCAGTCCAAGGGAGGAGGCGGGTCAGTCTAACTCCGGGGAAAGACGAGGCCTACCGCCCTACAGTCTGCAGCCTCTCGCTGGACCTTTATCAACGACTTGCACGCCTCGCCTGCATTGACGGGGGGGGGGGTGATGGGAACAGTTGCTTCCCCACCCCCGCAAATCATAAACCTCGGGTTCCCGGATTGCATATAAAAACAACTACTAAGTTTCTAGCTTTCGTAGAACCTGAGTTGGGAGGCAAAATGGACAGGCCCCAGGTTCTTCGCGTTACGCACATGGAGCTCTAGGCTGCGAATCCTCTCTTGTGGATTTATGCACAGAGATAATTCACAGCCTCGTAAAACCAAGTTTTTTTGTGGTTTGAGCTCATTGAGCACGTCCCAGGGCAGCACCTTCTATTGGTTTCAATGGAGCTTTCTTCTTAAGGAAAGGTTGGGTTCACACGTGCAGGTACATCAGCAAGTATGTCAGCAGTCCCACGGTTCAGCTCTGGTGGACTGCTTCCGTTTCGGAGGGGGCGAATATGAAACCTCGGGTGTGTGGTCTGTGCTGACTGGTCCAGCACACTAAGCAACGGTTTGCATGTGTGAATGAGCCACCCCAGCCCTAGCTCCGCCAGACGGAACCTGCGTGTCACGCAGAGTTGCCTCAGAAGCGAGGCTTATCGTTGGAGTCACTTCACAGGTGGAACTGCGAGTCACCAAATGTTGAGCAATCGGCTGAAGAGAATCCGAGAGGTTTACATGTTGCACGTGTGAACGAGCTGGAGGGCGCTCTTTCTCGTGCGCTCCTTGCGCGCAGACTGGAGCAGTTATGTTTGACCCTTCTCAGAAGTTATATCTGACCCGCCCTCCTCCCTCTTTGCCCAACCTCTCTCCTACTGCCGCCGCCGCCCCCTGAGCGGCTCCAGGAGCGGACCGTTTCCTTGCACGGGCCTTGAAGCGGAAGACAGTGCGAGATTCACCCCGTGTGAAAACAGTGCCTCGAAAGGACGGGAACAGCAGCAACTAGCGGCTGCCTGCAAGGTGGCCTGCGGGCAAAGAGAAAGCTAAGAAACTCCTTCTCAGCAGGCCGAAGGGGAAAAAGGGTCTGAGAAGCAGAGACACAGCCAGGCTGGAGAGTGAAAGTTGATGAACTTCGCCCACTTTCTTAGAAGCCCATCCCAAACATGAAAACTAAACCAACCACCAAGGTCAAAGATCTATGCACTGTTGAAGCAAACGAAAAAGGGGACCCGTCAACTGCTGGACTACAACTCCCGTCATCCCTGACCATAGGCCATGGTGGGTAGCTGAGGCTCATGGGAACTGGAGTCCAATTACATGTGGAGAGCAATACAAATGATTCCACGCTGGGTGCTTTAATCTTGTTCCACATCGGGATTCCACACCGGCTACTGCCACAGACTGAAATTCCAGCATTACCCACCCATGCATGGGCTATGGGTATGGATCTTGGAATTCATAGAATCCCAGATTTGGAAGGGACCCCCACGGTCATCTAGTCCAACTCCCTGCTATGCAGGAATCTCAACACAAAGTCCCCCATCAGATTTGACACCGTATTGTCCCTGCTTAGTAGTATCAAACCACTTTAAACAGTCATGGTTTCTCTCGAAAGAATCCTGGGAAGTCTAGTTTGTTAAGGGTTCCGAGAGTTGTTACGAGACCCTGTTCTCCTCACAGAGCCACAATTCTCAGAGTGGTTTGACAACCCTAATTCCCAGGGAACTCTGGGACCTGGACTAGATGACCCTCGTGGTCCCTTCCAAGTCGACAATTCTATGATTCCATCACTCTGACTGATCGTCCCTTTGGAAACTAGTCTCTGCCCAATCAGCTCACAATCCCCACTTACGTGGGGGTAAATTCTTACCCTTAAGAATTCCCTGAAGCGCCCATCTTCATTTTATTATATTTTTCCTGCGCGATCCGTCACACACTTAGATGGATGATCGATGGGACTTCAGTTAACACCCAAGAAGCTTTAGCGTTACTCGCCTCGCCCTCACACCCACCCACCAGGAAAACCAATATGCCCAAATTATTAACCCTCTCTATAGGAGTGCTCCTCGGTCTGTTCAAGGGCTTAAGGGCGTTGAATCAAGACCCACAGAGATCCTAGCAATCTGCAGCGCGCAGGAAGGGGACTAGCTGGCTATAAAAAGCTGCAGGCCTGGGACATAACGCCTTTGCAAAACGGAAGAGCTATCCAAATAAACAGGGCGAAGGGGACGCAAAAGGTCCCGCAGACGAGGCGGCAGTGGGAGGAAGACGGACGAAACCTTCCCCTTCAGACCTTTCTCCCTTCCCCGCCCAGTACCTTCAACCTTCCATCGGAGCGGCAGAGCACTGTGTCCCTTTTCTCCCCTTCGGGCGTTTCAAAGGCAAAGTAGAAGCAAAAGAGGCTATTGGTTCATATTGGCTTTCCTTAAATTCTCCAGGCGCTTCGCCTGGTTCTTTCACTAAACAAGCACACCATTCAGCATCATCCGCGTCGCTTTAGGCCCATATTGCAGATGGGAAAGTTGAGGCACTCCCTTGCGACCCACTTGCCCCACCTGAAACAAACCAACTTTCTTGTAGCTCATTTGCTCACCTTCATCTCTACTCAACCTTCCTTTTCTCTACCCACCCCCAGCCAACCCCCTCGGTCTCTTCCTACGGTCACTGCCCACATTTATACTGTAACCTCATCGGAGCAGGGACCTTTCTTTCCTTGCGTTCCTACGTGAAGTGGCGTAGTGGTGGCGCGGCATAATGAAACGACAGCCCGTTGTGTCAGAAATGCCATTGTTGCTGTTCACTTGCAACCTAACCCCTCAAATTCTCTAGGTTTTACTCCACGCCGCTACTTTGCTGTTCCACTTGCAGAAGAAGGGTTCTGTGAAACCAGAAAGCTTCCAAACACAAGAAGTCGAACAAGCTGCGTCGTTTTTACCTAATCTGGACGCCTGTGCAGATCTGGCTATATATTTGAAGAATAAAGTCCCTTAAGAGGGGATTTGTTTGCAGCTTCAGCCTCGGGTTTTAAGCCAGGGGCGCTTCTTTTCTATAGAATCTGAAGAAGAGAGAGCGTTAGAGAAAGTAAAGAAGGAAACTGAGGCACAGGAGAGAGGGAGAGGAAGAAAGAGAGAGGGAGGGAGAGAGAGGGAGAGAGACTTCCCTCGTCTGCTGGCTGTTCCTATTTGACTCTTATTTTTCCCACCGTTGGTTTCTTCTCTTTTATTTATGTAGCTCCCCAGATGCGGAGGCTTAGCATGTTCTGGACAAGAAATTGAAACCCGCAATAATGAAGCGATTTCCTAGAAAGGAGGGCGGCGGTTGTACAGAGAACAACAATATCTGAGTAACCAAATCAGCCCCCAAGTTTCATTTCCGCCTGTTCTGCTCAAACAAACCATTTTGGCTTTCTCCAAAGGCGGGATCAAGCTCGAACGCGAGACGCCCAGCCCAAACAAACGCCGCCCGGGCTCCTGGTTAATCAGAAGCGCTTGAAAGCGATCCCGGCGTCATCACCGGCGAGGGCGCAGCGACAAATTGCTCTTCGGAAGAGTCCCTTCCTTATGCTTGGCTTGCAATGGCAAGTCCAGGAGAGAGAAAGAGAAAGGGGTCGGGGTCGGGGGTCGGAGAGGGAGACACACGAACACTCGCACACATTTGCAAGGAAGGGAAAGATCTCCTCAATAATCAGCCATCGATATCCTGTTGGTTATGCGCCTTCCGGATCGCCTCATTGACCTTTTTCTCCTTTTCTGCAAAGAGACAGGAACAGGGGTGCCAACCTGAATAAAATATTAGGGGGTCAGGTAAGCCCCGCCCCACATAACCGATCACATGACGCGGTGCGCGCACACTATTTGAATGGCAATGCCCATCAACTTTTGGGAGGCCCGGCACCTCAAATATTTTAGGGGGGGGTCTGAGGGACCTTGGCCGCAGGAGTTGGCTCCTCTGGACTGGAAGATAGATGGGTTGCTGCTGTATGTGGTCAGTTTTGTAGGAGCACGTTCAGCAACTGCTCATAAGTAGGTTTGCTGCGAAGAGCTCAGAAGTGGTGTTGCCAGATCTTATAAGCATTATGCTTACTAGAAGTAAGCAGCGCTGGCTGCAATCGGCTTACTTCCAGGTAGGTTTGTATATTTACAGCAACGTAAATATCAAATAAATCCTGTGGAACTCATTGCCAGTTGCTCCTTCTAATGTCTCGGTCCTGAACCGGTTTTCTCAGACGACCCTCTAGGTTCAGCCAGACTCTTGGTTTCTCGGCACACAAAGACACACTCTCCACGACTTCTGCAAGTCACTTGCTCCAGTTTTAAATCCCACTGAATTCAATGGGTCTTACTTCGAGTAAACAGGCGTAGGGTTTGTGCTTTGAGCAGCGTTGATTTGGAAAGAAAGGCGAAGAACTGGTCACAAAATCAAACTCCCTCCCCCCCCCTTGTTGTTGTTTTTTACTTCGGGTGACATTAATTCGGAATAAACATGGATACTCTCCGTGCAGCATCTCTTAGAATGCCCCCATGCATTAAAACGATGAGAGTAAATGTGTTTCTTTCGTCGATCTTCAACCACCAAGAGTAGAAAGGGATTGTTAAAACTGCGTGGGGGCCACCGCGTCCCAAGAACACCCAGACCGTTAACACTCTTACAGGAAATTGGAAACAATGGGCGTTACCCAAATAAATGCCTTTGTGACCGGGGTTCCCGGAGTCAGCTCCTTTACGCGCTTCCAAATTGGTTTCCTTCCATGGACGTTTGCACTGATCTCAGGATCGAGCCCCTCCCAATAGATAAAATGAGAGAGAGAGAGTTTACAAAGAAATCACTATTGTACTAAGCTTATGGACCTTCTGCTTTTTGCTTGACTCAACACTGCGATAGGGACAGTGCAAATAACGTTTGCATTTGGCGAAGGAGCGATCTCAGAACCTTAGCTCGAATGAGGTCCTCTGTGTTCCACCCACTGGTCGCAAGGGCTGAATTTCCCACATCCAAAACACCCCCGTGAGAATAAATCCTTGTTGCTGGAGCCCGCGTAATTTAACAGCACAAGCCAGGTGCACGTTTACACGAAAGTAAACCTCCCTGGGTTCAATGAGGCTTACTCATTGAACTTGTACGTTTGTCTAAGAGAGAGCCTCTTTAAGCAATATAACGCCATCACTGTGTAGGGTGCTTGACAGAGAATCTAGAAGCACGGGTCTCTGCCCCGAGGAGCTTACAATCTAAAATCTTGGCACTGCAGGGTGAAATACCACAGAGGGAAGGAATGGCAATGAAACAGAGCAGCCAGGAAAGGGATATGCGCTCGTCACAAGTCCTTGTTGCAGAAAATCACTATGCTATGTCCTGATTCTGCTTTTTAAAGACCACCGAGCTGAAATTTCGAGCGTCGCCCTCTGAACAACATGCTCCCCATTATACAGCTGGAAAGAAATTTGTCTGCGCAAGATTGTGGGCTGTTTGGCGCAATTTCAGGGCGAATGCCTCCCTTCTCGTGAACCTTTTCGGGGATTTGAGATGCCCTTTGCCAAGGAAGCGATCCGTTGAAGCAAAGGGTCACCGCAGGGAGGAGGAAGGAACTCAGATGTCATTCACGCGTCAGGCTCGGGGAAGCACAGTGTTGTTGCAAAGGGGGAATGTTTGGAACTTGGTGGCGTTTGGAAGCCTCTGGAGGCATCAACCACAGTCGTGGCTCCCGTGCGTTGTGGGAACCAAGGACCGGTCCCCGTTCCTCCTCCTCTTCCTCCTCTTCCCCCAGGCTGCAAGGTCAACAATTCCTAGTGACAGGGCAAGATTCCCCCCCTCCCACTAGTCCCAGTCCTGTCCACAACTCTCACCAAAAAAAGACACCGGTCTTGGGCTTAAATTGTGTCGTAAACATTGTCGAGCTTAGTCATGTTTTCTTAGCTGATTTTCAGGTACAATCAAGCCATTTTCGGGCCCTCTTCCCAGGGACGGAGCGAGGGTGATCTGGAGGAAGCTGTCGACGCCTGTTCAGTTAATTTAGCTTTGCTTTGTCTAATTACTGGCGGAGCTTAGGGAAAAGGAGCCCGGCTCAGGGCGGTAAGCTGACACTTGGGCTCGGTGGGTGGTATAAGCCAGGCAGAGGGTTGATGGAAAAAGCCTGCTTCCACTCAGCTCCAGGTCACTGTCTGAGACCAGCCGCCCCTCCTCTTCCCTCCTCCAACCACCCCCGCCTGCTCCCTCCCGCCCGCTCGCCCGCCTCCACCAAAGGCAGCTCAGGAAAGCGCCACCAACGCTGAGGGCCTCCTTCTCACCGAGGTGGTGGTGGCGGACCTGGGTCTGGGCTGTACCACTTCGGACTGCACTGGGGGTGGGGAAGGATAGTTTCCACGCTCCCTTCCAAAGTCCCAAATATCGTCCCCCATGGAAAACTGACATAGCAGAAAGCGAGTAAGGCTAAACTAACAGAGGACCAGTTTTGTTTTTTGTTTTTAGATGTAGGATCTATCTAATCTATCTATCTATCTATCTATCTATCTATCTATCTATCATCTATCTATATCTATCTATCTATCTCTATCTATCTATCTATCTATCTATCTATCTATCTATCATCTATATCTATCTATCTATCTATCTATCTATCTATCTATCTATCTATATCTATCTATCATCTATCTATTTAAAGGGTCCTTTTCTTTTTCTGGATGAGTTTTCCGTCGTTTGACTCAATTTAACACAAGACAAGAAAAAGTTTGCCCGCCTCGCTAGGACTGAGAGATCCAGTTCTCCAGGCACAAGGCTTTGAAACAATACTTTCCCATTTCCCTACTACTACTACTACTACTACTACTTTTTATTTTCCTTTGAGAATCAGGACAAAGAAACGGTGTGGGCTTTGAAGCTAGGAAACGCGTTGGTTTAGTGCACGATTCCATTTCTCCGACCACTGGGCCGGACAGTTGCTGTCAGGACTCAGCGTTCCCAATCTGTAAAATGTGTCTAAACAAGTGACTATTACACCATCTAAGTGCGTTGCTCTGAAGACAAGCACTCTATTAGCACTGTGGGTAAACATCGGTGCCCGCTGCCTATGTGCTGGGGTGGGGCTGGGGCGACAAGCGACTATGGAGTTGATAATCCGCAATGGCTTGAATGCCCCCGTCCCCTCCTTGATAGACTTCTATTCCATGAATGAATTCCTTACCCAAACCCCAGCATGAGCAGAGCACATGGTTTCTCCCTGGAAATCAGTTTGAGCGGCATCCCGTCCCACACACACAGATTCTCCCCTCTGTAGATTACCAGACTACCAGCAGCGCTGCAATCTCAGAATTCCTATAGAAAGATATCAGGAGAGTAGAGGAAGGGAGTCACGGGTCACAGGCAGAGATCTGACTGACCTCTTGCGGCACCGGGCTCTGGGTCCACTCTTGGGCAAGCCCTCAGTCTCCTGTCTGTGAAATGGGACCAGCTGAGTCCGACCTCCCAGGCTTGTTATGAGAAACAACCAAGGTCGGATTTGCAAAATCAAAAGTGCTTTAAAGAAATGATAAGAACGGAAACCAAGCTGGCTTCACTTTCTGATGTTGGAAGGGAAAGTAATGTACGTAGGTGCTGCTGCAAAAAGCCCTCTTGGGCTTCTCGAGGATGTCAGGGGTTTTGGTGTTTTTTTTGGGTGGGTTTACGATTAGGACCCGAATGGGCTGCTGCGCACTTTTACTGTATAAAGTACTGACGCCTCTTTTGATGCGGGTGTACACGCATGTCCAAGTCTGGGGCCACTAGGGCACTGGGAGGGCACGAGAGCGGGCTCCTTAGATGGCGGTGTTTGACCATATCTGTGTATCTTACATCTAAATTCCTGGGTCGAGCTGCGACCCTGCAGTCCTGGTGCTTGCTGAAGCCACTGGCAAAAATAAAATAAAAATGCCATTGGCTTTTCAAATGGGCTACGGTTGCACACTTAATTAAATGCAGTAGCCAGAGCAATCAATAGGAATTCCTTCCGAGGAAATGTTTTGGGACTAAATCCTATTGATTCATATGGTTTCTACTTTTCCATAAATGTGCAAGCTAACCTACTGGAAAAGCAGGGATATGTGCTTAGCGGTTTCGACCCAAAGACCTAAATTAGTTGGGTTTACCACACACACACACACACACACAGAGAGAGAGAGAGAGAGAGAGAGAGTGAGTCCTGGAATGACGCATTCGCTCTCACTTTGGCACAATCCGTTACGGAGAATTGAAGACACCTAACTGATGCAATCGATTAGAAGCTACTTGCAAACTTAATATTTGACTGTGTTATTTACATGGCACAGGCAGGGAATGTTTCTGGAGGGTGAGGTATATGGGTATTGTTATATGTGTTTTTCAGAAACTGGAAAAAAAAGAGGATTTGTGTTTTTTTTCCAATAGTGCGATTCTTTCTGGTCGCAAAAATCCCCGAGCATTCCTTTGAGCTAGCCGAGATCTCTGGCAGTTGTCCTGGCAGGAGTAGGAAAGGAGCAGAAAAGCCACACCACCCGCGCATTACCTTCGGGGTCTGGTGCTGAGCGTGCGCTGCGAGGCTTAGCAACTGTCTCAGGGCAAGCGTGATGGATGGTATAATTGCGTGTAGCGAGGATGGCAGCCAGAGAGATCTGGAGCCTCTGCGGGCAGCTCGCAGGACTGGAGGGGGGGGGTGGACAGAGGCCAGCTGGAGCGGAGGAGCAGCGCCCTTTCGGGCCCCCCTCCCCTTCGCTCCTCTCTTCCCCCAGGCTGATTTTTTGGATAGACTCAATGGGAAAGGAGATTTCGGGAAAGAGGGAGGGGGAAGTTCCTCCAGCAGGCGACAGATTTAAAGTCCCGATAGGCGTCCGCGGATTCTGTTTGGCTGCGCTGCCTTTACGCAAAAGCGGCGAGGGGTTTCGCTGGATTTCCTCTTCTTTAAAGGCTTCAGGATGGCCACCAGGTGGGGGGCAGAGAGCCGAGGCGGAGAGCTGGAGAGAACTGTAGGCTCCTGAGTCGGGGGAGCGGGGGAGGAGAAGGAGGAGGGGGGTCAGAGAGGGGAAAGAGGGAGGGAGGGAGCGCTGGGCTTGTGTGAAACAGAAGAGAGGCAGACAGACCGAGAAGGAGAGAAAGGGAGGTTTGCGCAGGGAAGGAGGGAGGGAGGGATGCTCAGGGACCGCTTCCAGATCGCCGAGGAGGTGGCCCAGGAGGAGCAGCTTCCATGAGCTCCGAGATCGGGGCCCCGGTGCCTCGCAGCCCGGCCTTGATGAGCCAGCCGCCGCCGCCGCCGCCGCCGCCGCCGCCGCCGCCCTCCGCGCTGGAGTCGTCCAGCAACGGCAGCAGCAGCAACAGCAGCGCTTCAGCGTCCGCGCCGTCGAAAGCCAAGAAAGCCAGCTCGGGGCTGAGGCGCCCGGAGAAGCCTCCTTATTCCTACATCGCGCTTATCGTCATGGCTATCCAGAGCTCGCCGTCGAAGCGGCTGACGCTGAGCGAGATCTATCAGTTCCTGCAAGCGCGCTTCCCCTTCTTCCGCGGCGCTTACCAGGGCTGGAAGAATTCGGTGCGCCACAACCTGTCGCTCAACGAGTGCTTCATCAAGCTGCCCAAAGGGCTGGGCCGGCCCGGGAAGGGCCACTACTGGACCATCGACCCGGCCAGCGAGTTCATGTTCGAGGAAGGCTCCTTCCGACGGCGCCCCAGGGGCTTCCGAAGGAAATGCCAGGCGCTCAAGCCCACCATGTACCACCGCATGGTGAACGGCCTGGGCTTCCTCCCGCAGGGCTTCGACTTCCAAGCGCCCCCCGCCGCCCCGTTGGGCTGCCACCCCAACGGCTACAACCCCCTGGACGTGATGCAGGCCGGCGCCTACGAGGCGCACCACGTCCCACACATGTCTCCCAACCCGGGCTCCACTTACATGGCCAGCTGCCCGGTGCCTTCCAACGGCGGCGCCGACTACGGCCCCGACAGCAGCAGCAGCCCCGTGCCCTCATCGCCCGCCATGGCCAGCGCCATCGAGTGCCACTCGCCCTACGGCAGCCCCGCGGGACACTGGACCTCCTCGGCTGCCTCGCCCTATCTCAAGCAGCAGGCCCTGCCGCCGCCCACCCCCGCCGCCCCCACGGGCATCCACTCCGGAGTGGCCTCCTACTCGCTGGAGCAGAGCTACTTGCACCAAAACGGCAGGGAAGACCTCTCAGGTACCAAAGGCGACCCGCCCCCACCTTCACCTCCACACGCGCTTAACCCTCCAAACCTTTGCCCACCTCACGAGTAAGCCGAATGGGGTCCTCCAGCTTCTTTTGAAATAGGAAATCAGCGTGTTGACATTAGATAGATGCATAGATAGATAGATAGATAGATAGATAGATAGAGATAGATAGATAGATAGATAGATAGATAGATACTCCGCAGATACCCATAACTTGTTCAAAGGAAGCTTTGGGCTCAGTTCTTAAGCATGTTCCAGCAGAAGTAATAATATTTTATTGTAAACAGGCAGATCTCGTTCTGGTCATTTCTATTTACAACTTACGGTAATACATTTAAGAGCTGGTTGATCTTCTTAATCGCCCACAGCTCCAGCCTCGCTCCCACTGGAGGATTTCACTGCCACTAACTTGACTGGTTTGAGATCCTACAGGCGTGATGCTAAGAGCACAATCTCGTGGGAGTAAATGCCATGCAAATAACAATTTTTAAAAAGGATTCAGTTGCAAATGGCTCTGTGTGCCGGGCACGGAATGCTGAACAGTCCGGAACGCGCACTGACACCATCCAGCAACTGGTGCGGATGTGATCCCCACACTCCATAGGATGGGTCGCACCCCGTGGGGATTGCAACTGGTTGCAATAAAGCTAGAGCTTGATCGGAGCCATTCTCTTGAAAGTGCATTATTTGGGATTCTAAACCTGGGAGGCAAGGGCGAGGAATGCAGGTTAGGGATCCAGCCGACGGTTGACAATGAGCAAACAAGCTGGCTTAAAAATAATATATTTGGATGAAATCAAGGAGAACATAGGAGAAAGGCTCTTTAAACCAACTTTTTTGGACTTGCAGGCAGGCCAGGGATGATAAGACGCTGCCCACCTTTCCCAAATACATATGCACACTTCCAGAGCAAGCTTGGTGCCCATCTCCATTAGAAACTGTGGGCGTAGAATCAGGAGGTGGCAATGGTTTCTGTGAATTAATCTTTAGCATTGAGATGTCATCCCGTCCACACTTACTTGGAAGTAAGGGCCGCTGGAACCAATGGGATTTATTCCAAGTGGAAGTTGTTTAGATAGGACGGCTTGTTAATGTCTCAGTTCATTACGGCAGTGAAAGCTTCGATCTACAGAGGTTGTAAATACTTTTTTTTAAATGTGCCAAAGATGTTGGAGAGGAAGGTGCGGAAGGCGCTGGTTCGGTTTCTGAAAGCAAAACCCTGAACAGGAAAGTGACTAGATATTTCAAGAATACCGAGTGGCTGCGATCTTGAGCGCACCTACTTAGAATTAAGTGCCAAAGACGGTTTTGGATCGGGATATTAGAGGGCGCCCATCATCGTGGCGTCTGGGCGCATCACGCTCACATAGATGGCCAGCCGTTTTATTTCTGAGAACGACGCTCTTCATGTGCAGTGTGTGTATTATATATGTATATATCTCGACAGATGTAGATTAGATTGGGGGGGGGGGGTTCCCAGAGGAATGACCTGCGACCTCCAAAACCGTAGGTAGGGTGTTGTTGTTTTTTAATTAAAAAAAGAACACCTCTTCGCGGGGAAGGCGGGCGATTGCGAAGAGACTGGAAATAAATCCCTTCGCTCGCTCAGGTTAAAGTTGTAGCTGTCAGATAACGCTGCCTCAATAACAAGCCCCGATGCTGGGTCTCCTCGGTGTTTTCTCTGAAAACACCAGCTTTGACGTGAGAAAACAAAAGCTGCTTCCAGGGGGGAAAATAGACCTATTGTTCGGAGAGAAGTAGAGCAGCAATTCGGGAGGGCTGGGATGGGAGGGGGGGACTTGTAGGAGAGATATATATGACTTTTTATCCCTCCCACCCCCTCACCCGCTCACCCAAAGAATATAGCCGCAGGACATCCTCCTGACTGTGTCTTAGTAAAGCCAGGCTCAATTTGTTGAGCAGAATGCCAGAGATCAACGTAAATTACAGATAGATTATTTTTACTTCGCTGCACTATTGATAATCATCTTATTTAAATTCGAATCTCGATCATAGCGCCCAGTCGCTGGCTCGGCACTGCAGTTGAGTCACGATTAGGATTATTAGATCGAGTAACAATTAGCCAAACAACTCCCCCACCCCTCTAAAATACCGGCGGCTGCAATTGGAAGTCCATGTGTAGCCCACGTTTAGGCATGTTTACTCAGCAGTAAGTCCCCACCGTGTTCAATGGAGCTTACTCTCTGTGTAGGATTGCAGCTTTTAGTTTGGAATTCGCTTCACTGAGCGCAGTGGGCCTTACTCCCGAGGAAGCATGCCTAGGATGGCCTTTTTAAAGAATATGGCTGCAACCCCAAATACTAAATATGCTCGTCGTATGGTTATGTGGTTAGAATTTGGGAAGCCTTCAATTTAATAGGACTTACTGGCGAGTAAGTATGATTAGGATCGCGCTCGCAGAGCGCATCCTGGTGTTTTCTTTCTTTCTTTCTTTCTTTCTTTCTTTCTTTCTTTCTTTCTCCGGCGTGGTATAATAGATAGATAGATAGATAGATAGATAGATAGATAGATAGATAGATAGATAGATCCATCCACAGTTACGCACTTTTACTTCCCATTGACTTCAACGGGGATGTTAGACACGTGCTTTTAAATTTCTCCCGGCGAAATCCGTGAGGAAAGGGCTTTTACTTTGGCTGGATCGTGTCCGTTTTGAATAAAGTGAAGCGCCTGGCGAGCATGACATACCACAGCTTCTTTCCTGCAAGTTTCTTAAAAAAAAACCAAAAAAAACCTTTTCTCAGCCCTGATGATAGCGAAGAAAACATAACAAATCTCAAAAAAGGGTCTCATTACCACAGCGGGAGCAAAAGAAAAAGAAAAAATACCCTGGAGGTTTATAGCCATCTAATTGAAAAAGAGGGAGAAATATTATCTGAATACAGCCTGGGGGATGAGGCTGGGGGGCGGTAAATCTATTCGGATTTTCTTTTCAAACCGCAAAAAAAAAAAAGGTGCCAGCGTGAGACTCAGACCCGTTTCCATAACTGGAAGGAACTGCTCTGTTGTTGTTTTTCTCTCTTGGTAGTACGTTGCTTTTTATAGGAGAAAAAAAAAATATTTCTTTAAAAATAATAATAAGACTCTTTAGTAAATCTGGGTGGAAGAAGAGAGAGAGAGCTCGAGTGTAAGGCATCGAAATGGGTAAAAGATGTTGGGCTCTTACGGAGGAAATTTTCCAAATAGCCCTTTTAAACGTGGGTCTCGGAGGTTAACTAAACAAAGACAGTCTGGGCTGGACCACACCGAAGGGGATTGGAGCTTGACTTAACCCAGATGAGAGCGAGGTCTTGTTCAATTTTATGGGAATTTCAACAAGTAACAAATACAGACGACCTTGTCCATTGCTTCGCTTTGCTTGTCGGCGACCTGCTGTCAATCATCTGCTGAGCCCAACTCTCCATCTCTCTCCCCCCCCCCCACTAGCGCCCCCCTCCCTCTCCAAATCACCTTCCTTTTTAGCTTGGGATTTGGGGAAAGAAAGAAAAAACCAGAACCCTTCCCTTGTGGAAATGATTCCAGAAGGATCTCTGGAAGTTTTGTTTTGTTTTTTAAATGAGAAGAAGGATGGTGAGGGTTGCATGAAACCGACATCCTAATCTCCCGAGGTAACGATAGGAAGGGAACTTAGATACAGAATTTGGTTTTACGGAGTGGCCTTTAATTTTATGTTTACACTTTGATTCTGACTCTAAACACAGTCCCGCCATTGGTTTTAATGGTCTCGAGGCTGGGCGTAGGAGAAGTTCCACTGAGTGTAAATGGGACTTTAACTGGTCAGTAATGGATTGGGGTGAAGGAAGATAGTAATTTAAAAGCGCATCGTCTCCCTCCGTAGCCTCGTGCAGTTTCCGCATCTAAATCCACTCTTCTTTAAAATGCCCATTTCCTGGATTTTAAAGGACTGCATTCTTTCTCAGAATTATCCAACCGCTTTCTGAACCCAACACGCTGGATCGGAAGAAATCTTTTGCTTCTGCGTCAGGATTATTTCCCGCTAAACATTTGGCAGTTTTGATAAACGCTATTCCCATGCCTGGGGAGTATAGGTCGAGGAAGCCCGATCCACAGCCCAGGGGCACCACGTCTCAAACCACATTTACAGTGATAATCCTATGCATGTATGCGTATCTACCTCGAAGTAGGTCTCAGGATTGCAACCCTAGCCGAAACTGCCAGCTCCAAGTAGCGCTCAGGTGTTTCAAAGACTCAATAACTGGTTAGGCAGGGATTTCTGCTATAACTTTGGGCTTCTTGGATCCCGCTGAGGAGAAGGTGATCGAAGCACCTTAAAGTTGTGCAGGATAGTATAGGCCTAAGGAAGCTTCGCTGATGCTTCTCAATCAACCAAGCCAGCTATACCGATGTAGGCTCTTCAGAGTCAATGGGACTACTCTAAAATAAGCAGGCTGCCAATGGGAAACAGGAGAGTTTCTTAAATCTCATCCGAATTAAAAAAAAAGAAAAGTTTAATCTTAAGGAAGTGGGGAAGGAAACCCAGAAATATTTTTGAAGTATTTTTTTTTTAAGCATGTTTAGTTGGGGAACAATATGCTATATAAATCCGGCTCCAGTGGAAAAAAACTGCTATGAAACATAAACAGGGAAAGAGAAAGAAAGAAGGTTGCAAGCGCGTTTCCTGGGAAGTAGACAAATACTAGGCATATTTTCTGGGAGGGAAATTTTTCCCAGTTCAAGGAGACACTACAGCAGGGATTGGGGAACCGGTGTGGCCTTTCAAGTGTAGTAGGACTCCAAGTCCCATCAGCCTCAGCGGGAATGCTGGATGGTCAGGTGAGCTGGGGCTGATGGGGTCCAGCAGCAGCTCCTCCTCACCCCAAGATCGCCTCTCCAAGCGAGCCTTGGACCCCAGCATTGCAAACGATGCGATTGGGGAGTTCGGTGAAAGAGTGCATCGCAGGAGTATATGAGACTGGAGGACACAAAATCAGGCCAGGAGATCTCAGCTCCCCTCCCTCAACCCGGTCCTCGCCTGCTAGAAGTACTGCAACCTTCATTGATTTGCAATGAAAGTCCTTCGAGTAACTGCTGCCGGGATCGGCGCCTGCTTCCTGTCAGCCCAGTGGCATTTAGCAACCGAGAAAATGTGTTTAGGATCAGGATCTTAAACGAACCCGCTGCTTTGAAACCCTGGCAGGCAAAGCAATCGAGGACCTAAGGTCTCCGCCCCGCCCGGAATACCAGGCGCTGCGGAGCCGCTCGTTTATGAGCTGACAGCGCTGTAACGTCGGTCCCCAATTGATTTTTATCGGTCAATAAAGCCCCATCAAATCATGCACGGTTTAGTGCCGAGGAGATGCTAAATCCCGGCCTCTCCTGAGCCTCCCTCCCGCTCTCCCCTTAGAAGGGCCGAGCAAGATTGGAAACAGAAGTCGCTTCTCTCGGAGGCTTAGAGGCGAACGGAGCAGAAGGAGGGAGAGAAGGAGGAGGAGGGAGGCGGACATTTTTCGCACACTGTTAAACCAAAGCGAACTGATTGAATCAGAGCTGCAATAAAGCGCGCCGGTTTCATTAGGAGCATACCAGGCAGGTTATTAGAAAGACGGAGGAAATCCAGCGAAATAACCGCTTTTACCAAAGGGACCGCTCCGGGGTGAGCAAAGGGGCAGACGAGAGAGAGAGAGAGAGAGAGAGAGAGAGAGAGAGAGAGAGAGCCTCTAACTATTACTCCGCACAGCCCCCTGGGTCAAAAGTGAAGCAGGCGTTGAGCGGAGACTGAGAAAATTCAGCAAGGGGCTTCTCCACTTTCCCTCTCGATGGGAGTCCTTTGCCCAACTGCTCAGCTAAAACAACTTTGGAAAAAGAGGAGTTATGCGGAGGGATATTGATCCGTAGCCCTTCTCTCCAGACCCCTGCAGTCTTTTGCATCAGTTGGGGACGACCAGAGAGAAAGGGAACGGTCAAGTCTACCTCTCTGCAGCCCCAGAAACTAGAGCCCCGACTGGCAGACAGAGCTATCCAAAAGGGTTCCTGAACAGGAAGGGAAGGAGGAAGAAAAAGAAACTTATTTGTTTATTGCGTTTTTACCGCATCTTTTTCTCCAAGGAGCCAGAGGGGGCGTCCGTGGCTCTCCTCCTGCTCATTTAACCCCACAAACCAACCCTGTGAGGTGGGTTAGGCTGGGAGGCGGTGTCGTGAGTCGCCCCGGGTCACCCAGTGAGCTTCCTGGCCAAGTGAGGATTTGCACGCTGGTCTCTCCCACGCCCTAGTCCAGCGCCCTAACCGCTGCACCATACTGCTTTTCTGAAGATGCCCCGGGGGCTGCTCTTCATTTCCGGGGCACGGGCAGATTGCCCTGTTGAGCCCACTCGTTCCTGCCGCTAGCTGGGAAGCAATGGAGAGCGGCTCTGCTATTTCCCAAAACACTTCGATGCCCAACAGCACTCCTGGGTGGAAGGGAAGACTCCCCGGGTCTGGCCACCTCGACCTGACCGCTGCGGCCGGATCCACCTTGTGGCTGTAACCGCTCCATGTAAACGAACCCAGATCTTACAGTCCAGGTGTCACACTCTGCGCCAGCGCGGTTTCCAAGCCGCTTTGGTCAAGAGTCGCCCTGTCGGTTCCTTGAAGGGGCTTATTCAAAAGATTTCAGAAATAAAATAAGCAGGTTGTAAACTGAAATGGGGCATCCCACTGGGTCTTCCGCGGGAGATGCTCATGATCCGGATTGCATTCAGTCAGCTAAACAAGAGCACTTCGGTGAAACTAGGATGTGGGCTTGAGCCTCTGTTGCTGCGCGGAGCCAGCGACAGGCATGGATTGCGCACATCAAGCTGGTGCGAGCAAAAGTTTTGGGCCAATAATCATGGCAGGGATTTTTCTGCCTTTTAGTTGACCGAGATTCGGGAGATTTCCTTGAGATAAATGGCTCAGGTGCTTAACAGGATTTCGCGCAGCGGCCTCTGTGGAGTCGGTGATCTCAGGCTCCCCGGTCATTGCTTTGCTATCAATAAGGGCTGCATTAGAAGCATCATAGGATAATATTCTGCTGTGATCTAACCACCTCAACATAGATCACGACCCGAGATTAGCCTTAATAAGGGAAACACCAAACAACTCAGCGTTTGGGCAGAGCTGAGTCAGAATCGCGAGAGGTCCACTGAGTCCCATAGGTTCTGAAACTTCCTCTCTCAGAGGGAGGGGGGCCCTTTCCACAAAACTCTTTCCGAATCCCGCATTTTGACTCGCACTTGCGAATAACAGCAGGAGCTGGAAACTTTCAGCCCTTACTGTAGCTTTTACTGAGGACCGTAACATTGTGCTTCACTGTAATGCTAAATGGTTCAGAGGCTGTGTTGTGAACCGCCT
The DNA here is from genome assembly GCF_964106645.2 of Podarcis pityusensis. Lineage (NCBI taxonomy): Eukaryota > Metazoa > Chordata > Lepidosauria > Squamata > Lacertidae > Podarcis > Podarcis pityusensis. The sequence goes on from NC_138031.1 coordinate 66,747,283, forward strand.
GTGCAAACGATAGCTGAAAGGCGGTCGACGGGTGCCGCAAACAAGTTCAGTTGGGTAGATTATGCTCTGTCCCTAATTTCTGGGTCAGTATTTATCCCCTGAAAAGGAGGAGAGAGGCGGGAGGACCGCTAGGTCTGGACGCTGACTATGGAAAAGGAAGCTCAATTGAAAATCGAAGTGCTTTACTTTAAAGTCAATTGTGTCGTTAGGATCAGGATCTTAATTCATTCGGAGTTCCACATTCCCTTTTTGACTGAACTGTGCGAGGATCCTACAGGCCCAGAATACCTAGGTGTGGAAAAATCGAGGTAAACGGGACAGTGATCCACTTATTGGAGACTGCAGTCTCAGTCATATTTACCAGGCAGTAAGTCTTCTCAAAAATAGTTGGGACTTACTTCGGACTAAACGTCCGTAGGATTGCACTGTGAGAAGCCCTGGAGGCAGTTTGGCGTCCTGCGCGCTTGTGGGCTGATCGGAAGCCAAAGTCAGGAGAGACATATTTAGGCCCCAAACCTTTGACTTAAAGTGAGATGCGTTGTGAATAGGCATAGTTTGGGCAGCGACAGCCGCGAATGGGTCTGTAGGTCCCCCGCACAGCATTTAAATGCTTGTTAGAACATTTAAAAAGGAGAGTAAAAACAAATAAATAAGGCTTTGGTTGCCTCTACGAGGAAAGCCAGCTATGCGGCTTCCTCTCCCTTGCAGACTTGCCTTCTTCTGGCTATCAATATTACTATTGCAGTCCGCCTTCTTTCCAAGGCGCTCAAGGCGGCTTACACTCCTGCAATCCACGTAATAATCCTGCGGGGATCATGGGAGTTGTAGGCCAAAAACATACGGAGGGCCAGTTTGAGGAAGCCTGACCTAGGCAGTGGGGATTTTGAAGTCACACCCTTTAACCCTTTGACCACCCCACCCGCCCAGTCACGCCCCTCAGCTAACCACCCTGGCTTCTCCAGGGGAACCGTTTGAGCTGTTCTGTGGACTCGCTCGCTCTTTCTCGCTTCCTCCGCAGTGGGGCTGCCTCGCTACCAGCATCACCCGTCCCCGGTGTGCGACAGGAAGGATTTCGTCCTCAACTTCAACGGCATCTCTTCCTTCCACCCATCGGCCAGCGGCTCCTATTACCACCATCACCACCACCATCAAAGCGTCTGCCAAGACATCAAGCCCTGTGTGATGTGAACAATGACCTTGGGAGCTGGATTGAAAGGAGAAGATTGGGGAGGTTGGGGTGGGAGCGAGAGAGAGAGAGGTCCAAAGACTTCACCCAAAAGATTACACGCAACGGGAGGACTCGCGCGGATCGAGCCCAGAGGTCCACGCCCAGCTCCGCGAGCCTCCCTTTGTAAGTACAGTGCGCCAGTCACTTAAGGAAAGCCGCGTAAGGGCCGGACGCCCCGTTGGATACGCGCGCTCCTTTTCCGCGGGATCCTAAGCCTCTCCCACTGAGTTCACAGCACGTCTGCACGTGTTCCCTGCGAAGTAAGCCCGACTGCGTCCAGTGGGGCTTCCCAAACGTGCAAGATCAGCAGCTCCACCGACTTCAGCTAGGAAAGGGGACAGGTGTGGGGGGGGGAGGGGAGATTCGAGGCATACTTCCTCAGAAGTAAATCCCATAGAGTCCAATGGTCCAATGCGTATAGGATGGCAGTCTTAGCCTTGAATAGATCCGCATGAGGGAGAGGACTGCGATCCTAGACATACACCCGCATCTAGGATGGAAAGGTGGGCTGTAGCGCAGGAAAGCTCATAGCCATGATGATATTAATAAATAAATAAGCACCAGTCTTTAAGGTGTCAAGTGTACGTTATGTATAGGACACAGCCTTAAGCCTCAGTGAACCCAAGGAGACTTTCCTCTGAAGAAAGACTACTTCAGGATCGCGCTGCGTACAACTCAAGCTATAGGGAATGGGCTCCTGTTGCTTTGTGTGTTTGGATGAAAGGGCAGGAGGTGGTCGCCGCAGCTCCAGGCAGGTTCAGAATCAATCAGGCACATTCCTTTGATAGCCAGTATTTTAAAGAAATGAAGCAGAAGGCTAGTTCATATACATATAGTTACATTTTTTTAAAACAAAAATAATCAAAGGCAACTGCGGTTGGAATCTGCTAGCTTTTCAATTACACAGAAATTGAGGGCGGGAGGGAGAGAGATGTCCCCTTTTTATGCCTGACGTCCGTGCAACACAGAAACAATCCGCATTCACTGAGTTCGCCTACTCCATCATCCGAATAAAGCACTTTCGTTTTGAGTCCTGCTTCATTTCAGCTGGAGAGATCTAAGCACGTCAGGGCATTGCAGCACAAGGTAGGCTTCGATTCTGCACGTGTTTACCTGGGAGTACGTGCCATTGGACTCCACGGGGCTTACTCCCGAGTAGAAATATATGGGATTGCACCGTGAAGTCTTTGCGCCGCTGAGATTACCTTCCGAGTAAGCTACGTAGGTTCACGATCACACTCTCCTATTGAAATCAGCGATGTCTGTCACAGAATCGTACCTCTAGCTTTTGAAAATGCAGATTTAATATTCCCTAGTGTCAGCAGAGCCATTGTTTAGCGGGATGCTGTTTCAGCAGCACCAGCTAGCATTAACAAACCTTGTTTTAAATTTTGGAGAGGGTGTGTGCTTGTGCGTGGTTGTGTCGCTTCCAAGAAAGTCCCCAGATCCTGTTTGTTTGTGTTTTGTTTTCCAGTATTGCAACAATACCACGTTTGGGGTTTAGTTTATTTCCTTTCTTGCTTTCTTTTTTTTTTATTTACTTTTTTTAAAAAAGTGTTTATATCACAGTCTTTTAAAATAATTATTTGGAATAAATCTCGTGTATACTCACACACTATCGCTTTTAAACCGGAGAGTATAATTTGCACTTATGTATAACGTTTGTCAAAATATTGTGATGTACAAACTTGTTGGGGTGGGTTTCTTGTTGATGTGTGTGGTGTGTTCCCCCCCCCCAATAAAATGTATATGGCCAGCGCGCATTTTCCTTTTCCTCGGCATGCTAAACTCCTCGGTTCTTATACCGAATTGTAACAGGAAAAGGAGCGTGCATCTCGCTCCTTAAAGGAAAGACGGGAATCCGGAGGCGGATCCAGGAGGCGCGGTGACTTCGAGGTGTGTTTTTCTTTTCCGTGGAAAGGGACCAGAATTACTTCGCTTGCGGGCTGCAGCGTTTAACAGACGAAACACCCAGTCTATACCCAACGCTTGGTATAGTTTGTCTATTTTTGACATTTCCCCCCTTTTAGAAGCGAAACGTATTGGGGGAAACACAGTGGAAGACAAAGTATTAAAAATCTCAGATAAAAAAAATTCATTCGGAGTATCCTTTCCTTTCAGGACTTTGATTTTTTCCTCCCAGTCCACCTTCAACAAGTGTTCACACACATAGAGAATCCAGAAGCAACCCATCAGACTCCTCTTTGCATTTAGTAGACAAAGAATTGAAGCGAGTTATTCCCTCCCCTTTTAAAGGAAGACAAATTTGTCTTCGGGTTTGGGAGTTTAGCGTCCGCCAGAGTAAAACCAGCGCGGGAAGAAAATGCTGAAACCATTATCTGTTTACCTGGGCTTTTCTTTTCTCTTTTAGCACATTAGGAAGTTGCCGCCCTTCCAAAAGGTGCAGCTCCGTATGCACTTCTTGAACTGCAGTTAGGCAGTTTTAGTCTTGGGGAGTGAATGGCCGCGTGTGTACGTCGGGGGGGGGGCGAGTGTTCTTTAGATGCGAACTTGCTTTAGTTGGAAACGTGGCAAGCCAAGTGTTTGGACGCTCTCCTGCTGTCTCGGGGTCTTGTACCTGCCTGGACTGCACTACTGACCACGCGCGTTCTGTGCGCCAGAGAGAGCGTCCAAAAGTCCGCCTCCAAAAAGTGAACGCCATTGCGTCCGGAGGCGCCCACCTTTCTGTTCGCTTGCAAATCCACGGAGCCTGGGGCCCAGGTGAGGCCTCGGTAGGGAGAAGCAGCTCCCCAAACCCAAGTGCTCAGGATTCACGAAGCGATGGCATTTAAATTGCTGCCTCCACTTCCAAGGGAACTGCATAATCTGTCATGGACGCTTTAGTTGATTCTATAACTCACCTATTGGGCATTCGCCAACGCCGGGTTAAATGCGCGTGAACCATCGGTTTAAGCAGGGGGATCGACGTAACTTACTTGCCGGGTGTCCTCCCTGGAGATAGCGCCTACCTTAGCTTCAAAAATTAGATTTTAAATAAATTCCTAAAAGCCACGTCTCTGGTGCTTAAATGGAACTCCAATACATGGTAGGGAAGTTTCTTGTGTACAGTATTTTGTTTTTAATATTGTATTTTTGTGTTGTGAACCGCCCTGAGATTTACGAATGAAAGGCGGCTTACAAATTTAACTAATCATAGTAAATAAATAAATACTCCTGAGGGGCAGGTGCTGGAGACAGGTAACAGGGAAGCGCTGTTCCCTGCTTGTGAGCATCTCAGGGGCATCGGAACGAGGATATTGGACGAGATCATGACCTGCAAAGTAGGAGGACATTCAGGCAGCTGACTGCATCGCTAGAGAATCGATACCTGGCAGCAGTGATGCAGTTAAGGCGATTTTAGACCCTGAGCTTATTGTTCTGAAACTGTGTGTGCGCGTACGACTTTATTTCCTTCCAATGTGTGTTAAGCCAGTCCTGCTGCATATGGTGGTGGGGTGCAGGGTGTGGGCGGCTGGGCTTCTGCCCCCCCAAGTCCTGCTGCTGGTGGTGGCATCACTGCACCCCAACCCTCACCAATGGGATTGACTTTCCCATCCGGCTGTCCGGAGTCCGGATCCCAATCCTTGCAAAGCAACAGGAACTGCACTCTGAAATTAAGTGCCATTGATTTCAGTCAAACCGACGGCTTCCTTCTAGAACAGAAGCTCTTCCTCAAGGAGCAATGCATCCCCCCCACCCCACATTTTCTGGAATTCTCAAGCAGCCCCTGAAATGGGATAGGGGGACGCGCGGTTTCAGCGTCCCGCTCTCCTTCTCTGCCTTAGGATCGGGCGCAACTGCGGGTTTCTCGCCCGAATCACAGCTCTGAAAGCACCTCGCGCTCCTTTCCAGTGGATTGCACGCCCGGGAGGGTCTTTGTCCTCAGCCTGCTGGGAAGCCACCAGATCCCTTGACTCACCAGCGGGACTTACTTCCAAAAATCTTAAGTAGATGCGCTGCTGGCTGCGCAAAAGGGGGTTTGGAGCGGTTCCCGATGGGCTGGAGGTGCAGGCCTGATCTTCCCGCTCAGAAGCCAGCCAACCCTTGATTTTATGCAAGCTTTTCTCGTGCATAACAACCATGCCCTAAAAATAAAAATAAAAAACCCAGCAGCTTCCTATTTAAAATGGGGCACCCCATCGATCTTGCATTTCCAAACAATAAAGCAGGGAGTGGATTTGTGCAAAATCTTTTTTTCTTTTTCTTTTTTTAACTCTTCGTTTTCATATTCAAATTCAAGAACGCTGCATCTTGGATTTTCTTGGGGGCCTGCTGTACATTATAAAGTCAGTTTCAGAGTACGATTCGACCACAGTGCTGTGTTTACATTCTTTTCAAGGCAAGCCTGCATGGACGTAATTTATAACCTAAACACGCGAACGTAACTTGTTTATATAGAGAATGACAAGACCTCAAAGACCGAAAAACTGAATTTGTCCAACTGAGAGCTCCAGCGAGGCTCCACTGCCCCCTAGTGGGCAGACAGAACTTTGGGAAGGAATTTTTCTTTTTAAAAAAAAAAATCTTAGCTGTGCAGTTAGTTTATCTGTCCAGCAGGCAAGAGCAATTGAAGTCAGGGGAACTTAACTCCCAGGAAATTAGGCACAGGATGAGCCAGAGAGATAAAGGGATCCATTTCACTAGATCCCTTTCTCAGAGAGTCATTTCTCTTGCAAAACCTTTTGAACCACAAAGTTGCTCCTAATTGTTTTATGGGCAGATCTCATTTCTCCTCCCAGATAGAGATCCAAAGTACCAGGTGCTGCAAATAGTATCTTGTGGCTCCCGGCTCTCCTCTCTGAGAGCTGGTGGCAGCAAAAGGGGGGCTGCTGGAGGAACAGATGTGCCTCGCGGGGTTCTTCCCACTTCACCAGTGTTCCTGCGGCTGCGGCTGCTCTGAGCAAATGTTATCGATGGCTCTCAGCCCTTAGCCCTCTCGGAGGCCGTGGCTGTTGCAGGAACTGGGGTTAAGTGATGTATAAAGTTCTCTCCCCAGTCCTCCTGCTGGTGTTGCTTCCTCCCAGGTCCACACCAGTGGCCAAGAGGAACAAGCTCTGCGTTCCCAACAGGCCTGGCAATCATACTTGCGGGTTTTTATGAAACAAACTAGCAGGCGCAAGGAGGGCAGTTGTTCTGGGGAATGCAGAATGCAGGGCAGCGGGGAGAGGTTTAGATTTTCCATCTTTTCTGAGACTGGACATTCTCACATCCAACGGCTGCGGCTGCCGGCTTTGCACCTCCGAAAAGCGTCGGTGGTAATGGAGGGCAAAGGTTCTTCAGAGTGTGGTATGTTTGAGGAATTCAGTTTCTGCAAATCCTTATGCAAAGGTAGACCTGATCGCAACTACCTCCTAGATGTGCGGCTCGACATGGGATGATGCTTTAGATTCTGGCACCTCTCCAAATTTTGCAATACAGTTCCTGGCTCAGAAACATGTATTTCACGATGAAGCACCTTTCAGAAGTGTACTTCAAAACAAAGCGATGCATCTTATGGTAAATTTTGGTTCAGATATGGATGGGTCGCTCCATTTTTCGGAACCATCTGCTCAGGCCGAGAAACTTAAGGACTTCACTTAAACTTACAATAGCAAAGGTGTACACCTTAACACTATATACAGAACACCACTCCAGAAGGGAAAGAGATAGAAAGAGAAACCCAGGCTCCTTCTGGCCTCTTATTATGGTCTGCATGACCTTAAAGAATAGATAACAGAACCAGTTTAAGCCAGCGGTGCTCAGCTTCTCTGAAGGAATAAACCAAACATCAGGAACCTTTTGCTTGTTTCTTTCACACAGAGAAGCTTCCAGAAGCCTCTTGAATTAATTAGAATAGGAAAGATCTCTACACATCAGATCAATACTTTCTGCACTAAGAAATGCAAACTGACACAAACATCTCTGCTGCAAACAGCTGCTGCTGCTGCTCTAAACAGATGGTGTCAGTGGCTCCCAGTCTTTAAATCTCCCAGAGACAATGGCTGTTAGAGGCACAGGGAAGCAGTGACATAAGAAACCCTTTCCTTTCCATAGCCTTCTTGCTGGTGGTTGCAAAGGAGAGTCCTGGGACTGCAGAAGGTAGGAAGCTGCCCCATTTCCAGTCAGACCCATGTTCCATCTAGAACAGTATTGTCTCCATGGATTGGCAGAGGCTCTCCTGGGCTTCAGGGAGGAATCTTTCCCAGCCGGAAAGGACCTTGAGCTTCATCTAGTTCAACTCCCTGCAATGCAGGTATATGCATCTGTCACTTATGGGGTTCAAACATAGAACCTGGGCATTATCAGCACAAGAAGAAACATAATAAGAATCAGGTTAACACACAAGTAGGATTTGAAATGTAATCAGCAGTAAAACAATTTAAATATTAAGTTAGGATGGGGAGGGATGATAGGTTTAATATGCAGCAGGAAAAGGAGTGTTACCGGAAAAATCCGAGGGCTCCCTTGGACAAAAAGTAAAGACACCAACCAGAGTAAATTGGAGCAAATCAGCAGCCTGTAGGCTTGGCCTATATTGAACTGTTGCAACAGGGTGTTCCCCTCACTTGCAGGAGAGAGGAAAAGACACAGAAAATGGTGTGCAAGACCTTATAAAAACTTTTGAAATTCCCACCCTGTAGATCAAGCCCACCCCCAGAAACATCATGCATACATTACAGAAAGGAGGGGTTGAGGGAGGAGTTGTGGTGGTAACCTGAGTGTCCTGTCACCTGGCTGGTTCACCTCTACCCCTCCCCATGAGTCATTTTCTGAAGACAAAAGGTAGTCGCAGTTTCCTGCCCCCTGAGGGAAGATCTGATCATTGTCCTTTGTTCCAGTCCATGCTGAATCCACTCCCATATGCAAGTTCTTTGTGATCTTGATTGTCTTCTGTCTAGGAACATCAGGGTTGAGATAGCAACTGGGCAGGGCTCATGTGGATGTGCTGGGATGTTCAAGGGATTATGGCTGGCCTGTATCAAACCTTCCCCATTTTGTAGTCCTTCCTTCATGGAGTAAAATAAAAGTGGAACAGTGCAAATCCGATGTATGGTTGATTTTCTATGAATTTATAACAGAAGCGTAGTGTATGTAGTGTGTGAGTGTGAGTGTGTGTGCAGTTTGTACAAACTGAATGATGGGGGGGGGTGTTTCCTGCTACAGTTGGAACAAGGAAACCATGGAATAGTGGATCAGAAGTCTGCATTTGTTGAAAACATTGGGGAAAACCAATTATGTTATTACCATATTTTTTCCATGTGTACAGTCATACCTTGGGTTGCGAACGTTGCGGGTTGGGTGTTTTCAGGTTACAGACCGTGCCAAACCCGGAAGTACAGGAATGGGTTACTTCCTGGTTTTGGCGCTCATGCATGCGCAGAAACACTAAATCACGCTTTGCGCATGTGCAGAAGCGTCGAATTCATCATGCGCATGCGCAGACGTGGCACTGCAGGTTGCAAACACTGCGGGTTGCGAACGTGCCCCCTGCACGGATCATGTTCGCAACTCGAGGTTCCACTGTATGTTGCTCCCATGTATAAGACGACACCTATTTTTTTTGAACCCCAAATTAAGAAATCAGTATTTTAAACATAAAACAGAACAACTTCGATATTTTATTAAATATTCAAAGCACCGGCATAGCAACCTCCGCCGGTGCCTGGGGTGGTGGGAGGGGGGTGCGCATGCGGGCAGCAGCAGAGCATGCCCACCAACAGCTGAGATCGCTCTAAGTTGCTGAGCTTCTTCATGGCAGCTGCTGGAAGGTGAGTAACGGTAAAGGTAAAGGGACCCCTGACCATTAGGTCCAGTCGTGACTGACTCTGGAGTTGCACACTCATCTTACTCTATAGGCCGAGGGAGCTGGCGTTTGTCCACAGACAACTTCCAGGTCATGTGGCCAGCATGACTAAGCCGCTTCTGGCGAACCAGAGCAGCGCACGGAAATGCCGTTTACTTTCCCGCTGGAGTGGTACCTATTTATCTACTTGCACTTTGATGTGCTTTCGAACTGCTAGGTTGGCAAGAGCAGGGACCGAGCAATGGGAGCTCACGCCATCACGGAGATTCGAACCGCTGACCTTCTGATCGGCAAGTCCTAGGCTCTGTGGTTTAACCCACAGCGCCACCCACGTCCCTGGAAGGTGAGTAGTGCTGTTTAAAACCCCTCTGCATTCACCACCCATGTATAAGATGACCCTCAATTTTGAAATAATTTTTTTAAAGCAAAAAGCATAGTTTTTTACAAGGAAAAATACGGTAACTTTTTTTGGGGGGGGTGGGAATGTAAAAATAAAATTAAAAAGATGGATCTTTCCCAGCTGTACCTGGAGACCTCGGTGATTGAACCTGCAACCTCCTGCATGTGGTTTGCTACTGCGTTATGGTCCTTCCTCAATTCACCAGGTCTCCCTGCCGTCAAAGTGATTTCTTTTATTTATGATATTTTTAGACCCCCTGCCCATGAAAAAACACAGAGTTTTAGGAGGGAAATTTTCAATTTACACATACCTTCAAATGTATCAGTTTTTCAGCGCAAACCCTAACAGCATTAAAGCAGACAAATAAATACACAGAAAGTCTGGCCATCAAATAAGTACTTATATCCATGCCAAGTAATGGAAAGAAACTTCAAACAGTATCTTTATTACACTGAACAACATACAAGTTGACAGAGGCAGCTCCAGCTCTAGCAGCCAAAACCACAGAGGAACCCGCTCGATAAATAACGGGCCTATCCTCACCCAGGCGCAAATATTCGATATTCTGGTTAGCCAAATCCTCTTGGGAACACGAGCTAGCTATTTCTACAAAGTGGGCAAAGCTTTTGATTTAGACAGAGCTTGTGATTAGGCAGAACAAAAGCTGCCCACACAAACACAGCCTGGGGCCAATAAATTGCAGCTAATAAGTTTGTGGAAACTCAGGCCACTAAAGAGCCCAACAATATTCAGTTGGCCTTACCTTCTGGGAAACATGCATAGGATTGTGGCAGCAGTTGCTTTTTAAAAAAACAAACAAATTGCTAGCAATAAATCATTATTTCTTACAAAAATATATAACCACCTTAAAAAAGAACATGCAACATAAGGAACACCATCAGAAACTTGCTAAGTACCAAACCTTCCCAATATTTTGGAGCCCTGCTACATACACCTTCATTTGTCCTGCCTCTGTCACTTTTACTTTCTTCTAAATACAGTGGTACCTCAGGTTTGGGACACAGGTGGCGCTGTGGGTTAAACCGCAGAGCCTAGGACTTGGTGATCAGAAGGTCGGCAGTTCGAATCCCCACGACAGGGTGAGCTCCCGTTGTTCGGTCCCTGCTCCTGCCAACCTAGCAGTTCGAAAGCACGTCAAAGTGCAAGTAGATAAATAGGTACTGCTCCGGCGGGAATGTAAACGGCGTTTCCATGCGCTGCTCTGGTTCGTCAGAAGCAGCTTAGTCATGCTGGCCACATGACCCAGAAGCTCAACGCCGGCTCCCTCGGCCAATAAAGCGAGATGAGCGCTGCAACCCCAGAGTCGGCCACGACTGGACCTAATGGTCAGGGGTCCCTTTAACTTTACCTTACCTCAGGTTAAGTACTTAATTCATTCCGGAGGTCCGTTCTTAACCTGAAACTGTTCTTAACCTGAAGCACCACTTTAGCTAATGGGGCCTCCCGCTGCTGCCGCGCCGCCGGAGCACAATTTCTGTTCTCATCCTGAAGTAAAGTTCTTAACCCAAGGTACTATTTCTGGGTTAACGGAGTCTGTAACCTGAAGCGCATGTAAGCTGAAGCGTATGTAACCTGAGGTACCACTGTAGTTCCTTTCTAAGTGCCCAAGCAACCAAGCCCTGTTGACATGTGCTTTTGTGCATATTCATTTCAATGCAGCGTCTGCTGGAGAACTTTCTGGTGCACTCCGTCCCCTCCATTACAAAAACATCCCCATTTTGCCGCTGCAAACTGCTACTGACGTTTATCTGCTGTTGGGCCTTGGGGCAGGGATGAAGCCATTAGCAATCCCCGTTGCCCAATTCTTTGGAGGGAAATTTGCCACCAGCAAGTTCTCTGGAGGCAGCAAGAATCTGGTTCTCCCTGTCCTTAACAGTGACAGCGGGGAATGGAAGGAAAGGAAAGGGAGGCAGGTTGAATTTCAGGTTAGGCAAGCGACACTGGGAATGGCCATGCCTCCCTGGAGAACCGTATAGAAAAGGGTGCTCTGTTGCCCTCTGTGGTTCAGGGCTGGGATATCACAAACCCATGAGTCTGACCCAGCCTGCCAAGATTTCTCTATTGGCCTGCAACCTCTCCTGCTCTCCAGAACAACAATAATGCTATATAGATTTTAAAATGTTAAGGTTCAGGCCTGGCAGCTCACCCCAAACCCGAACTCTCCAGCACAGGGATGTGGGGCAAGAAAAAACTTTGAGTTTCCCCCCTGTCCCACTCTACCAATTCCTGACACTCAAGAAGCAATTGCAACACTACAAAGCTCTGCTGGGGCGGGGGACAGTCAAACTCCATAGGCAGCTTCTTGCAAAACATTGGCCAAAGGGGAGGAGGGACCAAGAGGGACAGTCCGGCTGTTGCCTCCTGATGTTGGAGTGGGAGTAGCTGTTATTTCCATTTCTTGGGTAGTGGGAAAGATCTGGGAGCAACAAAGCTCTTAAACACAGCAGGGAGAAAGTGACCTCCTACACAGAAGGAAGCCAGACTCAGTGACCAAGCAGGAAGTCCAGAAGGAAAGGAGCTGAGCTTCCAGGCTCAGCTTCTCGCTACTATGAAGAAATCTTCTGCATGTTATGCTGTGTGCGCATGTGCATGGGTGATCTGAGTGATCTGATGCAAGTGTTATAGATATAGGGGTTAACCTCCTAAGCCATAAAGGTAAAGGGTAAAGGGACCCCTGACCATTAGGTCCAGTCGTGGCCAACTCTGGGGTTGTGGCATTCATCTCGCTTTATTGGCCGAGGGAGCCGGCGTACAGCTCATGTGGCCAGCATGACTAAGCTGCTTCTGGTGAACCAGAGCAGCGCACGGAAATGCCGTTTACCTTCCTGCCAGAGCGGTACCTATTTATCTACTTGCATTTAGATGTGCTTTCGAACTGCTAGGTTGGCAGGAGCAGGGACCGAGCAATGGGAGCTCACCCCCTCGCGGGGATTTGAACCGCCAACCTTCTGATCGGCAAGTCCTAGGCTCTGTGGTTTAACCCACAGCATCACCCGCATCCCTCTCCTAAGCCATAGAAATTAATAAATGCTAGAATTTTGATTCATTAGGATATGGATTAAAGTACAAGCTTCAGAGCTGCGCTGGCTTATGCAAACCAGACTGGCTGGCTTAGTGAAGAGCAAACCTGATAACATGACAAGAGGTGCTGATGGGCCATGGGGAGAGGAATCCTTTAGCCTGAGAAGTGAGATGTTACCAAGGTAATGGGGTGTGTGTTTGAGGGGACAGGAAAAGGGAGTTTCTGAGCAAGGGTTGCTGGGAAGGAGAAGCAGAAAGAAGAGCTGAGATCCATCTTGGGCAGGAAGGCTGAAGACTGCCTGAGCTGCTGCCTCTTGAAACGACCATGCCGTAAGATCCGGACTCCCTCTATGAAGACTGAAGGTGTAAATAGGAGAATAAACCATATTTCTTAAAGCCACGATCGTCTCTGCCATGTCTTCAATTCTCTAAAGGAGCACAGACCCTGTGTGAGTGCCTGGGACCCCATAGGCTCTTGCCTCCGGTCAGCAGAGAGAGAGGCAGGCACTCAACTTGTGTAACGCCTGCAGTGTTGAATGGACACAGGCAGGCGAGTACTGGGATAAGGTTGCTACTATTTTCATTTTACGGGGAGGTAACTGAAGGTGAGGGGCAACGGCTTGCTTAACACCAGCCAACATTCCTCTTCATTTAGGGTTGCTATATTCCTTAGTCCAAAAACATGGACACCTCGGTGTGATGCACTGGGCCTGCTTCACTAGGAAGCCAGTGTGGTGTAGTGATTAAGAGCAGTAGACTCGTAATCTGGTGAACTGGGTTCACTTTCCCACTTCTCCACATGCAGCTGCTGGGTGACCTTGGGCCAGTCACACTTCTCTGAAGTCTCTCAGCCTCACTCACCTCACAGAGTGTTTGTTGTGGGGGAGGAAGGGAAAGGAGAATGTTAGCCACTTTGAGACTCCTTAGGGTAGTGATAAAGCGGGATATCAAATCCAAACTCCTCCTCCTCCTCCTCCTCCTCCTCCTCCTCCTCTTCTTCTTCTTCTTCTTCTTCTTCTTCTTCTTCTTCTTCTTCTTTTTCAATCCTGCTCCTGAGGTACCTTAAGCAACAGACCCAAGGGCTCTCCACACACCCCCTCCTTTCACTGGGTTTGGGGGTTTCTTCTTTTCCTTAGAAGATTCTCTCCCCACCAGACTAGATTTGAGTCCCAAATAGGCTGTTCCTTTGCAGCTCCTACTTCTCCTGGCTCAACTTCTGCCTCCCAGTAAAATTTCAGGTCTATTCCTCCTACAGGACACCACACTCTGTCCTTCCCAATACACTCAGAGTGGAAGTTGTCTTTTTCCAGAACCAACTCTTTCTCGAATTCTCTCTTTCTACCTCAACCTGTCTCCCTACCTATCTCCCGACCTCTCCAACCTCTTTTCCAACCCACTTCAACCAAGCCTTTCAACCAACCTCTCTAACCAACGCTCTCTCAAATCCCCTCCTTTTAAACCAGAGCCGTCTTTCCCATAGGGCTTAGTGGTGCATCGTTCCAGGGCGCCAGCCTCTCAGGGGCACCCCAGCAAGTGGGGGAGCTGCACAGCTTTGCTGGAGGCCTCCCCTTTCCCTGCACGCCCGCCAGTGGTGCCCCACCAACCATAAGGATGGTGGGCGCGCAACTTCACTCCCAAGCCTCTGTGGGGATCGCTCTCCCGCAGCGGCATGGGGGAGAGTTGCGCCCCCCCTGGATGGATGGATGGCAGTGCGCAACTACGGCCATCCCAACACTATCCGTGGTAATTTGGGGCTGCTGGGTGGATATTTGCACCCCTGCGCCGCAGCTGCTAAAGACGACCCCATTTTAAACTCTCCCTCATGGAATGACGGCCAATCAGAGGCCGTTCATTAACCATTTGCTGGCAGGGAAAGAAAGAAAAAAGAAACACTTTTTGATCCAACCTGTCCAGCAAAACCAACTTTTTCATCACATTAGACACGTTATGTTAACAGCACAATTCAATGCATGCTTACTCAAAAGTAAGCCCCACTGAGTTTCCTTTCACGTACTCTTAGGCAAGTAGTGTGTATAGGATTGCAGCCTAAATTATCCTAATATTACTATGGAACTTATAAGTGGTTTACAATCCAGATGCTGAGCCCACTGAAGCCATAAAATGTTTTTATGTATACACTGACTTACTGTTCTGCAACGCCAGAACAATTTCATTGCAATACTGGCAGAAGTACATTGTTTGCATGTTGCATGAGCCAATAAAAGTTCAATTCTACGTGCTTGTTTCTCTGTAAAACTCCTAAAAACCAAAGGGGTAAGTCTAGAAATGTTATATAGAAATGAGTTAGAAATGAGCATATTTCCTAGAATACAGAAGAAATTATTCAGATATAGCAAGGAATCACACACTGAGGTGATAGGTTGCCCTTAGCACAGCATAGAAAGACTCTCAAAATTGGCATTTAATTCATTTACTTTTGGAAACGAAGTTAATTTAATATACTGGCAGTTATAAATGTTTAACCATACCATGCTCAGAAGTTCTGAAGTGGGTTCAACTAACTTTTATGCACTGGAATGAATGAATGAATCTATGTTAATCATGGCCATTAATTTAAACAGGTCTACTCTGAATAAGTTTGTTGAATACAACCTATTGGCTGCCATCAATTTCACCACGTCTTCTCTGAGTAAAAGTCTGTTGACGGAAACCCATTTGCTGTGTACACACTCCCATTTACTCTACTTCCAATGTGAAGCATTGGCCGTGACCAGTTACAATGGTACCTCAGGTTACATACGCTTCAGGTTACAGACTCCACTAACCCAGAAATAGTACCTTGGGTTAAGAACTTTGCTTCAGGATGAGAGGTCCCGAGGGTGGCAACACCAGAAAAGGCCTTCTCTGCAGTGGCTCCCCATCTGTGGAATGCTCTCCTCAGGGAAGTTTGCCTGGTGCCTTCATTATACACCTTTAGGCGCCAGGCAAAAACGTTCCTTTTTAACCAGGATTTGGTTGACCTGACTGACATCCTTTTAAAATGTGTCTCTTTTTTTGGGGGGGGGGGTTATTATTTTTACTATATATTGTGATTTTTTTATGTGAACCACCCTGAGACCTCAGGGTATAGGGCAGCATATAAGTTCAAATAATAATAATAATTTTTGACCCGCTGCCACCCAGATTGAGAAAAAAGAATGCCCCAGCTGCCTTTTAAATCAGTGTTGTGAATACCGCCTTAGTGAGAGTGGCAGTCCAGGTGGAGCAAAGCCATGACTGCTTCTTTTTTTATCCTCCTGCGTACGCAAACTAACACAGTAATTCACATTTAAGCCACTGATGTCTGCTGGTGGGGGAAGAGAGAAAATCAGCTAGGCAAGACTTGACAGCAGCAGCAGCAACCAGTACCATCACTTCAGAGCATAGTTTCAGCCCAAGGCGTTTTGAGGATGATGATGATGATAATGATAATGATAATGATATAATTTACCTTTTTTTTTATAACGTATTTATTGAAGTTTAGACATTGCAAAAAAACAGAAGAAAAACAAAAGAAAAATATAAGCAATAAACAATTACAAAGCCTCAAAAACAAAAATAAATACAGTAGTACAAAACATCAACAATACAAAAAGAAAAAGAAAAGAAAACAAAAGCATTTATTTAAAAAAAAGAAAAACCCAAAAGAGAACAAACAAACATACAAAAGAACCATATGTTTTCATATCCTTATCTTTCATTTGCTTATTTCCTCGACTTCCTCACACCTCCTTTTTTGTATTCTAGTTCAATTAAATATTCCAGCAAGTCCTTTCCCTCTTTCACAAATTTAGTTCCATGATTTAACTTAACACAATTTTAGACTTAAATTTATCTCTTTACCCAATATCAATCTATTCATACTTGATTCTTTATAATATTTCTACTAAAGTCATATAACTTCTTTCCAGCATCTTTCTAACATTCATTAATTTTAGAATATTTCTGTAAATAAGCTTTAAACTTTTTCCAATCTTCTTCCACAGACTCTTCTCCCTGGTCTCGGATTCTGCCAGTCATTTCCGCCAATTCCATGTATTATTTTTTTTTTAAAACAATTTATTGGGTTTTACAATAGAGATAAACATAATAAACAATATAACATTTGTCTTAACATAATTTCACATTTTCTTTGGACTTCCTCACATCTCCCGCTCCCACTTTCATCGTTATAACATTTTGTCAGCAATTTATTATCTTATTTACATTCTTATATCCCTTCTATGTTTCATATTCTTATAGTTCTCGAAAGGAGTTAAATTTTCACAATCTTACTTATTTTCTTAAAAACCTCTGAATTTAGTGGTGCTCAGTTATTTTGATCTAGCATCCTGTTTAGCATTCACTCAAATTGCAATGTTTTTGTAAATAGTTCTTAAATTTCTTCCAATCCTCCTCAGTCCTCTCTTCTCCCAGGTCTCGAATTCTGCCGGTCATCTCGGCCAGTTCCATGTAGTCTATCAGTTGCATCTGCCATTCTTCCAGTGTGGGTAGATCTTGAGTTTTCCAGTGTTTTGCGAGAAGTATCCTTGCTGCTGTTGTTGCATACATAAAAAATGTCTGGTCCTTCTTTACCACCCCTTGGCCGACAATACCCAAAAGGAAAGCCTCTGGTTTCTTAGTGAAGGTATATTTAAATACCTTTTTCAATTCATTATAAATCATTTCCCAGAACGCCTTCACTTTAGGGCAAGTCCACCAGAGGTGGAAGAACGTTCCCTCACACTCTTTACATTTCCAACACTTATTATCAGACAGGTGGTAAATTTTTGCAAGTTTGACTGGGGTCATATACCATCTGTAAATCATTTTCATTACATTTTCTTTCAAAGCGTTACATGCAGTAAATTTCAATCCATTACTCCACAACCTTTCCCAGTCCTCAAACATGATATTATACCCAATGTCCTGTGCCCACCTTATCATAGCCGATTTAACCGTTTCATCTTGTGTATTCCATTTTAACAGCAAGTTATACATCCTTGAAAGTACCTTAATCTTTGGTTCTAACAATTCTGTTTCTAGTTTCGATTTCTCCACCTGGAACCCTAGTTTCTTATCATTTTTAAAAACTTCTTTAATCTGAGCGTAATGTAACCAGTCTCGCACTTTGTCTTTCATTTTCTCCAAACTCTGCAATTTCCAGTTATCTCCATCCTTTTCTAGTATTTCCCAATATTTTGGCCATTTAGCCTCCATATTGGGTCTTTTTCGGGCCTTAGCTTCCAAAGGTGAAAGCCACCTTGGTGTTTTATTTTCCAGCAAGTCTTTATATTTTGTCCAGACATTAAACAATGATTTTCTGACAATATGGTTCTTAAAGGCCTTATTTGCTTTAACCTTGTCATACCATAAATATGCATGCCATCCAAAAGCATTGTTAAACCCTTCCAGATCTAACACATCAGTGTCTTCAAGAAGTAGCCAGTCTTTTAGCCAGCAGAACGCTGCGGCTTCATAATACAACTTTAAGTCTGGCAGGGCAAAGCCCCCTCTTTGTTTTGCATCAGTTAATATCTTAAACTTAATTCTGGGCTTTTTGCCCTGCCAGACAAACTTAGAAATATCTCTCTGCCACTTCTGAAAGCACTCCGTTTTGTCCAAAACCTGAAGTGTTTGAAATAAAAACAACATCCTTGGCAATACATTCATCTTGATAGCAGCAATTCGGCCTAACAAAGAAAGTTTCAATTTTGACCAACTATCTAAGTCTCTCTTAATTTCTGTCCAGCATTTTTCATAGTTGTCCTTAAATAGACTTAGATTTTTTGCTGTTATGTTTACCCCTAGGTATTTTACTTTTTTAACCACATTAAGTTCCGTCTCATTCTGAAACCGTTCTGACTCTGTATCAGTCAAATTTTTCCCCAAGACCTTAGTTTTCTGTTTATTTAATTTAAATCCAGCCACCCGACCAAAGTCGTTAATCAGTTGTAATACTCTTTTCGTACTAGGCTCTGGCTTCTGCAGGGTCAAAACCAGGTCATCTGCAAAAGCTTTTAATTTATATTGTTTCTGTCCGACCTGAATTCCTTCCACCAACCGATCCCCTCTAATCATGTTCAATAGCACTTCCAGAACCGAAATGAATAACAAAGGGGAGATAGGGCAACCTTGTCGTGTCCCTTTTTCAATTTTGAACTCTTCTGTAACCACATTATTAACTATCAATTTAGCTTTTTGTTCTGAATATATCACCTCAATCCCATTCTCAAAACCCCGTCCCACTCCCATCTCTTTTAAATTTCCCATCATAAATTTCCAGGAGATATTGTCAAAGGCCTTCTCCGCATCTATAAAAATTAAAACTGCTTTTGTATTTATATCTGTTTGCAAAAGTTCCAAAATGTCAATAATGTTCCTTGTATTAGCAAACAGATGTCTACCTGGGAGAAAGCCGGCCTGGTCCTTATGAATTACTTCATTTAAAACTTTTTTAAATCTACTTGCCAAAATGTCTGCAAATATTTTGTAATCCACATTTAGAAGGGAGATGGGACGGTAGTTCTTAAGTTGTGTCTTTTCAGCTTCCGACTTTGGTATTAATGTGATAAACGCTTCCTTCCACGACTCCGGTGCCCTCTTCCCCTCCATAATTTCATTGCTGACCTCCATCAAAGGTTGTATCAAATAGTCTTTTAATGTCTTATAGTACTTGGAAGTCAGCCCATCTGGCCCTGGAGATTTGCCGAGTTGCATGTTCTGAATGGCTTGTTCAATCTCCTGTCGTGTTATTTTAGAATTCAGGATTGTCCTATTTTCTTGTGACAATTTGGATAGTCCATTTTTTGCCAAAAATTGTTTAATCTCAACTTCGTCTTGCGGCCCTTGGGTGTATAGTTTTTTGAAGTATCTCTGGAAACACTTTCTAATGTCCACTGGATTCTGAATGTTTTTTCCTTCAACCTCTAAGTTTGTGACCGTATTTAATCTTTGTCTTCTCTTCAACTGCCAAGCTAGCAGTTTTCCACATTTATTCGCCGACTCAAACGTTTTTTGCTTCATTAGCTTAACCTTCCATTCGATTTCCTGATTTATCAGTTTAGAATATTGTGTTTGATAAAGTTTAATTTCTCTCAGAGTTGGCTGTGACTTCGGGTTCACTCTTAATTTCTTCTCTAATTCTTTTATTTTATCCAAGATCTTATCTTTTTTCTCATTTTGTGTTCTTTTCTTTACTGCATTCTCTTGTATCAAGAATCCCCTCATTACAGCTTTGCTTGCGTCCCAGACGATTCTTTTTTCCACCGTGGTATTCATATTTATCTCAAAATAATCCTTCAAAACTTTTTGGGCCTTCTTAGTAATTTCCTGATCTCTGAACAAATTGTCATTCATCTTCCATCTAAAGGATCCGGTTGGTAGTAGTGTCATATCCATCTTTACTGCATTATGGTCGGAACAGGTCTTTGGGCAGATTTCCACTTTTCTGACCTTAGGTGCCAGGCCTCTAGAAATCCATATTTGGTCGATTCTTGTCCAGGTCAGTTGGGCTTCAGAAAAGAATGTTCCCTCTCTTCCTAGTGGGTTCTTTGTCCTCCAAACATCAATCAAATCCATATTGTCTATCATTTCAAAAAAGGTTTTAGGTAGTCTGCCGTCTTTTGTAACATTTTGACTTTGTGACTTGTCCATGTTAGTTGATACGACCCCATTCATATCTCCCATCATTATGATGTTGTTGTAGTCCAGATAATCCAGCATTGTCTCCTGCAGCTTCTTGTAAAATTCCGATTTCCCTTCATTAGGTGCATAGATTCCTAATATCAACAGTTTCTCTCCTTGATATTGTATCTCAATAGCCAAAATTCTTCCATGTTCATCTTTAAATAAGAATTTAGGTGACAGGCTCTCTTTTGCATATATCACCACGCCTCTCTTCTTGACTTTATCCGACGATACAAATTCCTGGCCCAATCTTTTATTTATTAACACTTTTCTGTGGAGCCTCGTCACATGTGTTTCTTGTAGACAGATAATGTCCAATTGTTCTTTTTTTAGTATGTGAAATATTTTCTTCCTTTTTTCCGGAATGTTACAACCATTAATATTCCAACTCAGCAATTGCAGAGACATCCTGAATTGATCTGGTTATTTCTCCAGGGGTGGTATCTTCTCTGGATCTTCAGATTCCCCAGGTGCAGGTGTTGATGCTGGCGTTGCCCCAGGCCCAGAAGGTAGTTCAATTCCTTTTTGAAGGTCCTCTCCGTGTGTAGCCAAAAATTTGTCTCTCTCTTCCAATGTTCTAATTTTGACCTTTCTCCCTCTAAAGGTAAAAGATATTCCTTGGGGGAATTCCCACCTAAATGGAATTGCGTTGCTCCTTAGTAGTTTAGCAAGTTCAGAGTAGGCGGCTCTAAGATCCAACAGTTGTCTTGGAATATCTTTGTAAATTTCAATTCTTCTGTCCAAAACCTCCAGTGACTTTCCGTAGTGTAGGCCCAAAATCTTGTCCCTTTCCTCCTTTGATCTCAATGTTATCAAACAGTCTCTGGGCCTCTCCTTCTTTGTGAATCTTCCAAGTCTGAAAGCTGACACAATTTTAAAGTCCTTTTCTTCCAAACTCCAGAACTTGGAGAATTCTTTGGTCAAAAACTCAGTTAGATTTCCTTCTTCTGCCTCTTGTAGTGATCTAATCCTCAAATTATTCTCACGATTTCGCAGTTCTATCATAGAAAGATAGATCTGATGTTCCCCAACTTGTTTGGTGAGTGGTCTTACCTCTTGTTCTAAATTTTCCAATTTTTGTCTGGTATCCTCAGCCAATTTCCGATTTTCTGCTGAGGCCTCCGTTAACTGTCCAATTGCTTGTGTATTCTGTACCACTTGTATAGTTAATTTATTTAAACATTCTGTATTTTTGTCAATCTTTGCTGATTGCACATCTACTTTCTTGTCCAAAGCTTCCAATTTTTCAAAGATTTTGTCTAAAACAGAAACAGATGCTCCTGAGGCCATATCTTCCAATTGTAACTGCTCTACTTCACCCTCTCCCTCTTTTGCCTGTAACGAGGCAACTTCTTCAACTTCTACTTCTGAGGGCAAAGTAGGTACAGATGATCTGCGTGTCTGCGAGGCTGAGGTTAGAGTTGTTAAAGTTGTTTGTCTAACTCTCCCTCTTTTTCTTGTGCCACTCATTCCAACGTTATCTATCAGTCAAGGTCACACTGAGTTATTCCCATGGGAATAGAAAGGCCCAGAGCAAGCAAACAACAAGGGAATCGAAAGTAAATGTAAATGTAAAGTCACTGTTTTAATCCAATCCTCTGGAGGGAGCTTAAAATGTCTTTCAGAGTCTAGTTTAGTATCCAAGAACCTTCAGATACAAATATTTAGCAGAGTTGATAAATAATCACTTTGTTACAGACAGTGCTTATTTGTCTCCAAAAAGAATGTTTCAAATTTAGAAGGTCTCAATACCCTCAGAATGTTGCAAGTCCCAATATACAATATCCAAATCTGCAGTACTGACAGCTCAATCTCTCAATGCTCAGGCAGCTCCGGACCCTGGGTTTCACCTTTTAATTGTAATCCAATAAAAGGAGGAAAGTCAAGTGCAAGTAATAATTCCAAATCTTTAACTTAGAATCTTTACTTTAGGTTGCAAGTTCAGTGGGTGCTTAGATCTGTAAAGTTTAAAATCTCTTTCTTTCAGCCTCCACTCCTCCAACTAGTTGCTTTTTTCAAGTTCAATGGCAGCGGAAGACGGACTTCCTGTTTCCACGTCTCTCCGCTTTCAGCCAAGTTCAAGCAAATTCAGATTTTTTGATTTAAAGTCTCTAATTTCAAGTGATTCAGTCTTTACTCACGAATAAGTTGCTTTTCATCCGAATCCGAATTTTGACAGGAAAAGGGATCAGCGCTCACCGGCAGCAGCAGCGCGGCTTCGCTCCGCAGACTGTGAAACAGCTCTCAGCGCCGCAACCCCCCTCCACGCTCCGGAGCCCCTTACGGGGTTCCTTTAGCGTTTGGAGGGTCGCTTAAGGCGCCCACCGAGCCTCAAGACCACAGGCTCTTGCTGCCTGTGGTTTTCCGAAGTGGGTCTCCGCTTCGCCGTAGCGGACGACCCGTTGTCTGTGGAGCCTCCTCTCCCGTTCAGAAGAGGACCGCCATTGCCGTTCGCGCCGCCCCCGGAAGTCCGCCAATTCCATGTAGTCCATCAGTTTCATCTGCCATTCTTCCCTGGTAGGTAGGTCTTGTGTCTTCCAGTGCTTTGCAATGAGAATTCTTGCTGCTGTTGTAGCATACATGAAAAAAACTCTGTCCTTCTTTGGCACCAATTGGCCCACCATGCCCAGGAGAAAGGCCTCTGGTTTCTTTAAGAAGGTATATTTAATTACCTTTTTCATTTCATTATAGATCATAATGATATAATTTATACCCCACCCATCTGGCTGGGTTTCCCCAGCCACTCTGGGTGGCTCCCAACAGAATTAATGATGATAATAATAATAAAGCGATAAAACATCAAGCATTAAAAACTTCCCTAAACAAGGCTGCCTTCAGATGTCTTCTAAACATCAGATAGTTGTTTATTTCCTTGACATCTGATGGGAAGGCATTCTACAGGGCGGGTGCCACTACCGAGAAGTCCTTCTGCCTGATTCCCTGTAGCTTCACTTCTCGCAGGGAGGGAACTGCCAGAAGGCCCTTGGAGCTAACGATTGGGGTGGAGACGCTCCTTCAGGTATACTGGGCCGAGGCTGTTTAGGGCTTTAAAGGTCAGCACCAACACCTTGAATTGTGCTCAGAAATGTACTGGGAGCCAATGTAGGTCTTTCAAGACCGGTGTTATATGGTCTCAGCGGCCGCCCCCAATCACCAGTCTAGCTGCCACATTCTGGATTAGTTGTAGTTTCCGGATCACCTTCAAAGGTAGCCCCACGTAGAGCGCATTGCAGAAAACTGGGGGATTCAGCAGCAGCCCCACTCAAAAGATCCAGCCCCACTTGTCACTCAATGGAGTGCAGGCTCCTAGATGAGAATCCCGCCCCCGCCTCGCCAGCTCACCCCCCACCCGTTGTAGAAACGCTGAGCTACAACGTCACGAATGGAAAGCAGAGAATTTTTCCGCTCCAAATAGAAATAGATTTTACCAGCCTTGTCAACATCCATCTTCATGAAACATAGCCTTGGCTAATAAGAACACCCAGGCTTTATTTATACGTGTGGCCATTTGAGAGATACAAAACGAGGAAAGGGGTAAATAGAGGCCAGAGTATTTTTGAACATGAGCTCAGAGGTTCTTTGAGAGTTTAATGATGCAGCTGACTGCATGACAAAGAATTCAGAGCAGCCTGCAGGAACTTGCCAACTACCAAGCGCAGCTCCAAGTCATCTGTAACTTTTATACAAAGTTTTCAACTCCTCGTTGCCCCCACGTTGATTTGTGGAAATAAGTTTGATTATCTCCCCTCCACACACACTTCCCTTTGCACCACGCTAATTCATATAAGATGAAATATGCCGGTAGTTCACACAGGTTTGGAAAAAGCTCATGGCCGCCACCAAATCATGGTGGTTAATGGGAGTGTTTTAATGCTGGATTTACAGTTGTATTTAAGTAAGTCTGCATAGCAATATACTACTAAGGAGGAGAATACACTGCATTCTATATATTAAACTCTGAGGTCAGGGAGCCAACTGTCTGGCACAACTGCTTCATATTGCTTCATGGCAAGGGAAGGTTTGCTGAGAAGTAAAAAGTTGTGGGAGAGAGATGGCCTGCAATAGATAGAAGTGAGGTCTCCTTAACTTAGGGACGCGGGTGGCGCTGTGGGTTAAACCACAGAGCCTAGGACTTGCCGATCAGACGGTCGGTGGTTCGAATCCCCACGACGGGGTGAGCTCCCGTTGCTCAGTCCCAGCTCCTGCCAACCTAGCAGTTCGAAAGCACGTCAAAGTGCAAGTAGATAAATAGGTACCACTCCGACGCAAAAGTAAATGGCGTTTCTGTGCGCTGCTCTGGTTCACCAGAAGCGGCTTAGTCATGCTGGCCACATGACCTGGAAGCTGTACGCTGGCTCCCTTGGCCAATAAAGCGAGATGAGTGCCACAACCCAAGAGTCGGCCACGACTGGACCTAATGGTCAGGGGTCCCTTTACCTTACCTTTACCTCCTTAACTCAGTGATGGCCAAACTTGGCCCTCCAGCTGTTTTGGGACTACAACTCCCATCATCCCTAGCTAACAGGACCAGTGGTCAGGGATGATGGGAATTGTAGTCCCAAAACAGCTGGAGGGCCAGGTTTGGCCATTATTGCGGCTTAGCTTATATACCTAGATCAGAGTGGTCCAATATATGGCCCAAGTGCTGCATGTGGTCCTCAAGTCTTTTTTGTGACCCTCAGCAACATTTTACACCCCCCCCAACCCTCACACTGCCTTCCCAAAGCCAGGTAAGCAAGGCACTGGGCTTTTGGGAGGAGATGTGAGGGCTCTGATGGGGTCCTAGAGTCCTCCTTCCTCCTTCCCAAAGCCTAGTTAGCACATTCCCAGCTTTGGGAAGGAGGTGGTAGGGCTTTGGCACCCTGCCAGAGCCTAGCGCCTCCTTCCCAAAGTCTGGCACCTTGCTTAGTACAGGGTTTTTTTTTGAAATGATACATAATGAATTGAAGAAAATTCATAAATAGTTATCCTCCCAAAGCCTGAAGCATTTCTTTTGGGAATAATAGGGGCAGATGTCCCCAAAAGGTTGGTTAAACTGTTTATGTACACAACCACTGCAGCCAGAGTTCTGTATGCACAGAAATGGGAAGAAGTTTCAACAAAAGAGGAGAGGACTTTGAAATTATTGGACTATGTGGAGATGGCGAAACTGACTGCAAAAATAGGAGGCCAGAAAGAAGAAATACTTGTGGGAGAGTGGAGACCCTCTTCAGATTATCTGAGAAAATATTATAGTCAAATGAAATCGAGGGCAGGACTTAAAATATAAGCAAAAGAATGAGAATGGTAAAGGAATGTGATGTGGGGTGTATGTTATAGAAACATCATGGAAGTAAGGGCGGGAAATCAAAATGTTGAGGGAATATTGTACTGTTTGAAAACCAATTGAAATTTATAGGGGGGAAGGAAGGCAGTGGGAGGCTAGAGGGGGTAACAAATTTTGGGGTCACTTCTCCCCCCCACCCCACATCACAAGCCAGTGTTCAGCTTTATTTTCAATCTCTTCAATGCAGTGTGAGAGCCAAGAGGAGTAAGAATGAGTCAAGGAAGTCCTGGGTGGATGGGTGGAGAAAACAGCTAGCTTACTAACAAGAGAAGTATTTGCAGCACAGGATACGGGAACAGAGGGCTTTGTGTAAAAGTTTCAGGGAATCTGCTGAGCAGGATCATGGAGGTGATCTCTCATGATTCATCAGCAGAGCATGGATCTGACCCACAGTCTATCTAGACTTACAATCTACACATTCCAGCAAAATTCCTTCCTGTAGCACCTTAAAGACCAACTAAGTTAGTTCTTGGTATAAGCTTTCGTGTGCAAGCACACTTCTTCAGATACACTGCCAGTGTATCTGAAGAAGTGTGCTTGCACACGAAAGCTTATACCAAGAACTAACTTAGTTGGTCTTTAAGGTGCTACAGGAAGGAATTTTTCTATTTCGACTATGGCAGACCAACACGGCTACCCATCTGTAACATTCCAGCAAGTTTGCCTCATGTTGCTTTCTATAGGTAGGGGCTAGGGTTAGAACCACCACATGCACAGATGTGGATGACAGCTTCATGAATAGGAGTTTGGGGAGCTGAAGGCATGGGGAAGCCTAACAGGTAATGCGCATCAGGTGAGCACATTTTCACCTCTTCTCTGCTGTGCACAGCAATGTGCAAGTGTGACTTGAAAGACAGCTGTGTGTGTGGAGTACGACCTTTGAAATATACTCGGAGTTGCGTAGTGATTTCATGCTCTTTATTGCAGCTCAAAAAACAGTGAATGAATTTCCCCCAAAACCTCAGGCTTTATATACATTATTTACACAATGAGTCCTGTCTGATTGGTTGATGTTTCCTTCCTGGAGCCTGATTGGGCTGCTGCTGCAGGCCAATCAGTGGTTGCATCCTAGTATCCTACCGGCCTAATAGGCTGATTAACTTTCTCCTGGAGTCTGATTGGGCTGCTTCCGCAGGCCAATCAGGTTGTTGCATTCTAGGATCCTACCTGCCTATTGTTCTAGGATCCAAGCTTAGTACATAACAACCTTGCTGTGTTTTAAGTCACTAATGTGTATGTAGCCCAAGTGTGCTGTCAGAAGAAGGGCAGATCGATCCATAACTCCCGCACCAGTCCTCTCACTCACCTATATGGAATTCCTGGTGGGTTACCAGCTAAACTATGAAACACATGACTGTCATAAATACAATAACAAAAAGGCAACATTGAAACTCCCATAAATTTGAACTCTGGGGTACTTGAAGTTAAAGGCAGATCTGCACCACCAATTACCCTCCCCACAAATTTCTTTCTGCCCCCGGAATCATGCTATATTGGCAAACAGGGGTGCAAGGAAATGCTGTTTTGCAAGGTAATGTGTAGTTCTGTCCTAAGTCTCAGCAGATGCATTTGTCCGCTCTGTTCCCCCTTCTACCTGTCATGTGCCTGATGCAGAAGGATTACAGTCATACCTCGGGTTACAGCCGCTTCAGGTTGCGTTTTTTCGGGTTATGGACCGCCGAAACCCGGAAGTACCAGAGTGGGTTACTTCCGGGTTTTGGCAGTCGTGCATGCGCAGAAGCACTAAATCGCGCTCTGCACATGTGCAGAAGTGCCGAATCACAACCTGCGCATGCGCAGATGCGGGTTGCGAACGCTGTGGGTTGCGAACGTGAATCCCGCATGGATCACATTCGCAACCTGAGCGTCCACTGTACTATGAAACGATTCAGGCTTCCCCTTTAAAAGAGCTTCTTTCTTTCTTATTGCTTAAAAATGAAATCACATCCTGTACAGTGGTACCTTGGGTTAAGAACCTAATTCGTTCTGGAGGTCCGTTCTTAACCTGAAACTGTTCGTAACCTGAGGTACCACTTTAGCTAATGGGGCCTCCTGCTACCGCCGGAGCACGATTTCTTTTCTCATCCTGAAGCAAAGTTCTTAACCCAAGGTACTATTTCTGGGTTAGCGGAGTCCGTAACCTGAAGCATCTGTAACCTGAAGCATCTGTAACCCAGGTACCACTGTATTCAGAATCATGTGTTCTTAAAAAAGAATAAAAATCATAGCCTTTCTGGGACCTCACAGTTGGATTGACTGCCAATTATTATCAAATATCTGAAGTAAACAATGGGCTTTGCATTGACCAAATTCTTTAGAGAAGCAGCATTCTTTCTTGGGAAAGAGTCTTAGCTTTATATACGCAGTGCGGTGAAAATCAATGGCCTCCTTGTCCTTTGGAGAGAAGGTCCCAAATCCATCCACCCGCAAGAGAGAAACACAGTGGAAGTCAGTATCCTCAAAGCATGCTTCCAAAGTAATAAAGTCATCCCAACAAACCCCTATAAAATGTGCAACGTGACCATCAGCCTGTAGGCTTGGTATCAGGGAGGGCGGATGTTCTGCAGAAGAAAGGAGTCAATGTTTATCCAAATGCTGTAGAGATCCCTGGAGAGCGCAGGCACACAGCAGACTGCCAACAACAATAGGAAGCGGCAGAGATATGAAAGACCACTCTTGTGTGAGAGACAGTGGTAGGAGCAGCAGTGGGCACCAGAATCCAGGCTCCCTCCTCCCCAAGGAAAACAGTAGCCTGCATTTTATTTTATTTTTAAAGAATGAGTCAGCCTTTGTTAATGCATGTGTAGACTAACCGGGGGTGGGCACCTTGATCTGAGCTGGCAGATGTGTGGCAAGCTTTTCACGAGACCAGGAGAGGCAGCCATTGTGTGTGTTTAAATTGCCTGCAGTTAAACGATGCCACTTTTGCTCACAATGACCACAATGGTCATCGGGTCTCTTGCATTTGCACTACAATACAGTATACCTTTACTCCAAAGTGGCTGCTCACCACAGCCCTGGACATGATCTGCTATATGGGTTCGTTTCCTGAGCTTCATGAAGGTGCTTTAAAGCAACCCAAAGACTCGCATTAATAATAATAATAATAATAATAATAATAATAATTTTATTTATACTCCACCCTCCCTGGCCAGAGCCAGGCTCAGGGCGGCTAACACCAATTAAATCACAGTAAAAGCATAATAGGGGGAAGGGGGAAAAAACCAATTTAAAATACAGGTTAAAAAGCAATTTAACATGCAGCCTCATTTTAAAAGTAGGTGATAAATCAAGACCATAAGGGGAGGGAAACATAATGGTCAGACTGAGTCCAAACCAAAGGCCAGGTGGAACAGCTCTGTCTTGCAGGCCCTGCAGAAAGATGTCAAGTCCCTTGTCTCTTGTGTCTCACAATATGTCTCTTGTGACAGAGCGTTCCACCAAGTCGGGGCCAATACTGAAAAGGCCCTGGCCCTAGTGGAGACCAATCTAACCACCTTGCGACCTGGGACCTCCAAAATGTTGTCATTTGTGGACCTTCAGGTTCTCCGACGTGTTCATTCACTGAAGCTTACTGTGCAATTTGCCGTACTTCAAATCAGATGCACGTTACATTCCTTCAATTTGTACATTGATCATGCATTTTGATCATTGAAATGGTATGCATTTGGAAGATTGTTTCTATATCTAGAACAGATTGGATTGTACACAACCTTTCCCCCTTTAAGTCGGAGTAATACAAATAAACAACACCCCCCCCCCTTTTATTTTTACTTGCCTCCTTCTGATTTGCTCTTCAGTGTTATACAATCACGTTTTCCAGCATGGCCATGCAGTTACTAGAATTAGAAAGCTGTTTTAAACAAATGCTCAAAAACTAGACCCCCCCCCCCCCGGATTCTTAAAACACACACACACAAGATTTTTTTTTCTGTTCTGCTTTCACATATTCAAAAGAGAGAGTGTGTCAAAGAAATCCAGGTTAAGTTCACAAATGTGTTATTAGTCAGAGAGACTATTTTAAAACAGATTGCCAATTTCTGAAGTCATGGCTGATTTGCCAGAGAGATATAAAAGATGGTTTATCAGAACATCCCATTTTCACAGTGTCAGGCCATAATAAAGAACTCTAGCTAATAATTTACCCCTTTCTCTGAAAAAGATGAAGCAAACGACTTGTAGCAATAACTTATTGCAATCTGAAGGTTTCTAAATTTACAGGAAAGGTCTTGGGGAATGTTTTCTGCTGTTAGCTAGAAGCCAAAAAAAGGTCTCCTTCTTGCCCCATAGTACTGGCAGACTAATGAATGAAGCATGAAATGAAAACAAATAGTAACTAGCAGTCCATAGATAGAAGCTGTAGTTATTTCATGGCATGCCTGCTTATAAAGGGATAAATAAATAGTGGGCTTCCATTTGTCAAATGATCACCTCTAATCATATTGTGATAAATGGAATATATACAGTATACCGACCTGGGGCAAGAATCATTGGTATTTTCATTATATAGCATCCAAAAGCTAATTTCTCACTGAATAACTTTTTCTCCCTTTTTTACAAAGGTGGTTTAAGACACATTTAAATACTGGCATCTAAGAGCTGATCCCAACATGTCTCAGGCTTGTGAGATGTCTCTCTGATCTGAGTATATACATTTAAAAAGGTGGGTCATGATGAGCTAGCCATAAAAATGGGATTCTGCCTGGAAGAAATGCTTAGTTGGGGTTGACAGTTACTTTAATTTGGGCAAACTGGTTGTTGTTGTTGTTGCTGCTGTCATTATTGTTGTTGTTATTTATTTCTGTTGATTTATTGGTTTATTGCTTGTATAGGATATTTTGTTTTTAATGTTTGGTGGGTTGTGTGTGTGTGTGTGTGTGTGTGTGTGTGTGTGTGTGTGTTGTAAGCCACCCAGAGTGGCTGGGGAAACCCAGCCAGATGGGCTGGATACAAATTAAAATATTATTATTATTATTAATATTATTATCTGGAAGGAATCAAGACTCTCGCTTAGAAGACCGCCCCTTGAAATATTACATGGCTTAACCTATTCCTGATGTAACATCTCCATAGTTAAGTGCTTATCCCTGGTCATTCCTCGATGAGTCGTTCCAAATGTTATGTCAGGAAGAAAACAAAAGGGATGAGTGACGAGGCCGTCTGTTCCCCTTTTTTGGTCCCTTCATAGTCCTGTTTAGGCACAGCCCTGGCGTGCGACAGCTCTTTCAAGTTCTTTCAAGAACAGGCAGAAGTAGATAATGAGGCCACAGGAGGAGAATCCTCCAGGATGTCTTGTTTGGTTTGGAAATATTTAAATGTCTCCTGCATTTCCTTTAAGTGCACAATGGGAGCCTGTGAGAGGGCAAAGCTCTTTGTGTTGCTTGCACGGTGTCCTTTGGGGAGAAAGGATGTGGGAGGTAGGGGTGGGGAGGGGAAGTCAAGTATTTTCTTTTAACCATGGCTGTCCTCCCCTGTGACCAGTGTGAGTGACACTCTGGTGCAGACCAAGTCCTCACAACCAGCAACTTAAAAATCCAAACAGGTTGATGAAGATGTTTCTGAACTTAGTTTACAACCTCCATACCGCTACCGCTAGCGGAGGGAATCACAATCCCTTCCAAAATCATGCAAATACAATTACCGTAGTTAGAGGAGCTGAAACATAGGAGCGTTTTGATGGATTTAGGCATGAGTTTGTAGAAGTGGATATCCACCAATTTAACAGGGGAGCTGCACTCTCATCTCCCTGCTGTTATTAGTTTAACAGAAGGCTCAAAAAGCAGATGATGTTTTTGTACTGTGTTGTGTTAAAAGTTTTCACTGCAAAGCTCCTTGGAGATAATTTTTTTTTATGAGGACCAATTCTCAGCGGAGACTAGTTACCTAGCCAGGTCTCAGGAGGCTTGACTACCCTTGAGGTGTCTTACTGACACACCCTTCTGTGTTTTTGCACCAGGCTTCTTATCCAGAATTTTGTTGAATGTATCCTGAACCTGGAATAAAACTATTTAGAAAGAGGAGTTTGCTCTCACTGAGCACCAACTTCTGCCAATGGTGACACAAAAAAGGCGTAGGGCGTTTTGTTTTGTTTTGTTTTGTTTTGTTTTGTTTTGTTTTAAAATCTCTTCACTGATGCTGCCACTATATTTCTGGAAGTACATTGGCTGGAAAGCCGTGGCGGAAGGAGAAATATGACTGGGCAATGCTCATGTGGAAAAGGTTAAAAGGCATCTTTGGGTTCCATTTGGGACTGTGATGGCCTGGGACTCGGACTCGGAACCAGAGTAGACTCAGTCCGCACTGGATCCTTTGCCTCAGGCGGCATCTGAACCAGGTCTGGGGCCTGATTCTGAAGAGCCCCAGTCTGCACAGGTTCCCCTGCAACAAGCACCAGCTGGGCCGAGTCAGGGGCCTGAGCCTGCCCTGGCTCCAGATGCAGGGATTACCTCGTTGCCTTCAGCTGGGCAATCACTTACAGCTACTCCACTACCAGTTGGGTCAGGGGAGGCTGAGGCAGCCCCTGGGCCTAGTAACTCACCGACATCTCCTGAGCTGCAGAGACTGAGGTCTGAGAGAAGGAGAGACCTGAGTACTCGCAGGAGTGCTCGCCTTCGGGCGAGACAGGGAGGTGAGTCACCGGGGGATCAGGACCGGCTGTTACACCGACAGAGATAAAAGGCTGCTGGACCCCGCCCCAGGTTGCAGGAGCAACATTGCTGTTTGCCAGAACCTGCCTGAGATCCTGTGTCTGACCTGGCCTGGTTTCCTGCCTTTGTGTCCTGCCATGGCCCTGTCGGACTGACTCCTTGCGGAAAACTTGGATTCTGGACCGGACCTGGACCGTGTTGCTCGGGTTAACCCCCGGGCCCAGCACAGGGACATCCAGGATTGGGATCAGAAGCCAGGAAGGCTTCCATTAATCTGGGATGTCCCACTTAAGATGGGACAGTTGGGCTGTATGGGCTGGTGACTTTCGGGACAGGTAGGGTGGAAGGCAAGGAGGATAACAGTAGATGATGGAGCCAATGGCAGAGAGAGCCCATTGATTCTAATTTTATCTGCATCCTCCTCCCTGAGTTCTACAAGTGCAACATAGAGACTAAGAAGGTGCCAGGCAGTGTCAACCCCCTGGGTTCATTGTAAGTAAGAAGGCAGGTAGCTGGGGCAGGCTGAGGCTGGGATGACAGCGCCCCATTTGCCCAGACAGACCAGCATCTAATTCCACTCCTTGATTTTTTTTAAAAAAACCACACCCATCCACAGACAAAGGATTGTTTACAACACAGTTTGGCAATTCTAGACCTGGAAAAGAGATAATTGATACAGAAGATCCAAGTGTGCCAGATGAGATTACAACCACAAGCTACAACCCCCAGGTATTTGGAAGCCCAGCAGAACTTTTGGGGAACTGCCTGAAGCGCGCAAGCCAGCAGTCCGCTACAACTTATTTTTAAGCATCACATGAAAAAGGAATATAAAATAGGCTTTTACTTGGCGAGGTTAGAAGGTAACTGTGCCATCTGTTTTCATTTCTTCCTTCCAGTCTATTAAGTCACACACTCTTCTCTTCCATGACAGCAAAATCAACATGCTTTTGAAAAGAAAAGTCCGCAGAGGATGCCTCACTCTAGAACTTACCACAATGAGCACACCTTCCCCTTAAAAATAGCTCTTGAGGGGCTGCTGAGTGTCAGTCCAGCAACGTGCGCTGACAGAATCCAAGTCTACAGGCAACAGTTCAAAACAAACCCACTTACGAAGGTTTCTCAGGCGCTGGAGCTGGAAACTATGAAGAAACGTTTCCCAAGTCTCGGGTAAAATCCAGAAACTAGTGAAGTCAGTGGGAATTTTGCCACGCAGACTGGTGCGGCCAGGATTCCACCGCGGCACAATCGGGCGCCACCACTGCAGGCTCAGAGCCCTGGAAGCTGAGGCGCGGCAGCAGGCGGGTTGATCTAGTGGGCAGGTGGATGGGGCAACGGGAGAGGAACCTGTTGGAGGTGGGCTCCATTCACCCACTGCAAAAGCTCCGCGTGTTCCCCTTGGCACATGCCCCCACCCCAGCTGCCAAGTCCACCAGGGGGCGCAACGTTTGCCCTGCCCTGGGCACCAGCAACCCACGTTACACCACTGGGGTTTTGTCACATGTGTGGTGACATTTCAGTCAGTGGCCTCTAACACCACACCCCAATGACATTTTGCTCCCAGCGGCCCATCATACAAGTGTGTCTATTCCCACCAGTTGCTAAATGGCGAAGCCACATTTGAATTTCAACAACTGCTTTGAGGGGGGGGGGTGTTACAATAAAGGTGTATTTAAATTTCAATAAATAAATAAAAGCCAACCTCTTCAGAGCAGCTGTTCTCTCAAGATCACCACACAGTACACAAATGTGATTACCTCAGAGACTGTAACTGTAGTACATATACCAGGCTTTCAGTAATAATGAAAAATGATGATGCAGAGGTCTTGCGCAAGCCTTAGTCAAATAAATATTCTTTCACAAGGCATTTTGTTAAAAAAATCGAAAATTACTTTTTTAACTCTCCCAAAAGCACAAGTCCCTATTTTGCTGATTGTGAAATATTTTAATTAAGACTAATAATACTTGCTCTTGTGTTCTCAAGTACAGTACTTCCTGGCAGGGAGGGTGTTAAAAGAAGTGCTTTTAAAAAGTGTGGAAGTTAAGAGGCCAGAAATGTGCACACGTAAAAACTGGATCTGAACATAGCTGTCAACTTTTCCATTTTCTTGCGAGGAATCCTATTCAAAATAAGGTAATTTCCCTTAAAAAAAGGGAAACGTTGACAGCTGTGGATCTGAAGAACCTGCATGTGATATAAAGCCCCATCTAAAAGCACCTAAAGTCTTTCTGTTGTTGTTGTTGTTGTTGTTGTTGTTGTTGTTGTTGTTGTGCATTGAATTTACCGGTATATACTGCCCCTATACCTGTAGGTCTCAGGGCGGTTCACAGAATAAAATCAAAATATAAAGCCACAAAATACATAATCAAAAGAAAAACAACAACAACCCAATAACCCTCCCCCCCCCAAAAAACCCCCACACATTTTAAAACCAAAACTTTCCGTACAGCACAATGGTCTAAGCATGACAGGTTCCTTTTCTTTACCCTTGGATAAGTAAGTAAGTAAGTAAGTAAGTAAGTAAGTAAGTTAAATAAATAAATAAATAAATAGGTATGTTTAAGCATATATATTTTATATTGCTTAATATACAAAATTAAAAAGGGCCAAGGCCCTTCCCCCCTCCTTTAAAGTAAAAAGCTCAGATAGTAGAACAGAAGACTCTTAATCTCAGGGCTGTGGGTTCGAACCCCACGTTTGGCAAAAGATTCCTGCATTGCAGGGGGTTGGACTAGATGACCCTCAGGGTCCCTTCCAACTGTCTGATTCTATGAAATGATTCTATGAAACCCTCAACACCAGTAATTACATTAAATGCGCCTGTGCTGTCCATCCTCTCCAACAGCATGCATCACACCCCCAATTAAGAAGAAGAAGGGGAGAAGAGGAGAGAGTGGGAAATGATGATTCTGTTAAAATTACCTCATCCCCTCTCTGTAATTTTTTCGGATTTAAAAATAATAATAACAGAAAATGAGTAATTATTGAGGCACCTGGCACACACTCCATACTTGGCTGCATTTAAGATACGCACTCCACCCCCCACCCCACCCCCGAAGAAATATGTCGGGTAATTTGTCCAGTGTATTTTTAAGTCTTTTCCACAAATTCCAAAAGATAAATATATAAGCAGTGAAATGCGCTTAAGCAGGCTGGTTCTTTTTAATACACAGAAGAGCCAGTGTGGGCTGCATGTCAGGAGAAGAGGAGAGTTGCATTCTATTCCTGGCTGTACCTCTGACGCACGAGATGACCTTAGACAAGTCGCTACAGCCAGGATTTTTCAACCTTGGCTGCTTAGCACTGGGCACCTCTCTGGGCCAAAAAAATGGCTGAACTGGCAAACCCCTTTTGTTTACCCTTCAGTAAGAACGGGGTTGGGAACGAGCGTGTTGGGCTTGAAGCTCCTGGAATCCAGCTGTGCGCAGCTCCAGAAGTGGAAGGATTTCTCAGGATCCTTCAATCCAGATTTTAACTCTTGAGCAAATGCTGACCACCGCTCTCCATGTTCCCTCCACATCTAGAGAGGCAGCTCCTGAAAGGGTAACAACCGATTGTGTGTCATCAGTCATGCTGTGTCAAGTATCAAAGTTGCTGTGATGGCCTGGGATTCGGACTCAGAGGCTGAACCTGAGGAATCCCAGCCTGCACAGGAGTCACTGCCTCCAGAACCAGCTGAGCCAGGGCAGGGGCCTGAGCCTGTAGGGTCCTCACCTGTGCTGGATCCTCAGGTGCAGGCACCAGCTGAGTCTGCTCTGGCTTCTGTGGTGATGGAGGAGCCATTGCCTGCAGGTGCTCCACTCTCAGCCCCATCAGAGGAAGAGGAGGTTGCCTTGGGTCCGGTAACCCTCCAGCCTCTCCTGAGCTGCAGAGGCTCAGGACAGAGAGGCGGAGGGAACTAAGTTCCTGCAGGAGGAGTGCTCACCTCCAGGCCAGGAGAGGCGAGTCACCTGTGGACTGGGGCCGCCCTATGCCTCGGGGCAGATAAAAGCCAGTCAGCCTCAGTCCCAGGTTGCGGGAGCAATGTTGTTGCTAGTCTGTTCTTGCCTGCACCCTGTCCTGCTCTTCTGCCAGAGTTCCAGACCCCACCCGACTCCCCGCCTTGGACCAAGCTACAGCTTTGACGGACAGCCTCCACACTGCACCATTGACCTCGGACTGGACTCGGACCTCGCCTCTTGGTTAGCCCCCGGGACCAGCACAGTTGCCTGCAGCAGGGGAAAGGATGAATCAGTGCAGCTTGCTCCATCAATTCAACTGGGCCTGGGACCACAGCCGTCTTTCCCATAGGGCTTAGTGGTGCGTTGCGCCAGGGCGCCGGCCTCTCAGGGGCGCCCCAGCAAGTGGGGGAGTTGCGTGGTTTTGCCGGTGGCCTCCCCTTTCCCTGCACGCCCGCCAGCTGCACCCCGCCAACCATAAGGCTGGCGGGCGTGCAGCTTCCCTCCCAAGCCTCTGCAGGGATCACTCTCCTCCCGAGGAAGCTTGGGAGGGACGCAAGTGGCATGGGGACGCCAGTGGCATGGGGGAGAGTTGCACCCCCCCCCAATGGCTGGGAGTGCGCAGCTACGTCCATTCCAACACTGTCCATGGTAATTTGGGGGCGCTGGGTGGATATTTGCACCCCGGCGCCGCATCTGCTAAAGGCGGCCCTGCCTGGGACCAACTGATGGGATACTGCCGGGGCAACGGGGGCATCAGGCAGGCCCCCAGCTGGCTCCAGCCACCGGCCAGCAGCCACGCGATCTCTGGTACAGCATCAATCAGTGACACGAGCCTCAGATACATTTAGAAGCTGTGCACGCTCTTATCAGCAGAGTGAATAAAGCCTCACAATGGAAGTGGCAGACAGAGACATGTGTAAGCATACTTACAGCATTTATTCAGCATAATTCAGGAACAAAGGAAAAAACATGTCTGCTTCCCTTCGTGTCCAGCAAACAGGAGCAATGCAAAAGCAATATACAAACGGAAGTTCCCAGCAAGCCTGTGCTGGAAGTAAACAGGCATGTGACACACAACAGACATGCCTGTTCCCTTTTAAGGTGGAAGGGAACTATATCCTAACACCAACTGCCATTTTGCCCCTCCTTGCCCGACACATTCTTCTCATTGGCTATTTTACCTGGCCATTATGAAAGTGGGAAGTTTGGTTCCTGAAGGAGCTTCTCTCCCTATACTTATAACATATATTTAAAATTTGAGAGCAGGTCCTGTGTCATCTCTTTGTACAGAAACTTTTGTGTATATTACTGTTGTTATCAGTGCCTTTTTCCTGGGGGGACGCAGTGGGATGCATATCCCTAAACGTTTTGTGAATCTTTGTACTTTTGTCCATTTACTGTGTTTATGTTTCCCAATTTGAACTGTAAAATGGTGATTTTCTTGAGTCAAAATCAAAGTACCCCTAAACTTTGTTTTTATAGAAAAGAAGCACTGGTCATTATTATTAATCACCACATCATTGTTACTCCAAGGGATTCTGGGTCCAACATTGCTTCTCCTGGGCTACAAGACGACAAAAGTAACCCTAACATTTCAGTTTTGTTGTTCTGGCATCTCCAAATTCCCCAAAAACTCTGGTGGCTAAAATTCACCACTCATTCCATAAACACATTTAATTTAAACTTTCTGCGTTCTTATGCCATTTTTATCCTTTTTCCTGCAAGTGTCTCCATTTTGTTTTAGGATGCCTTGAGGCAGTGCTTTTTTCCTGGGGGGACACAGGGATACGCATACCCCTAAACATTTTGTGAATCTAAGTTTGGCCTCATTGAGGGGCAGTATTTCAATATGAATAGGAAAATGAGAGTACTCCTAAACATTTTTTTGAAGAAAAAAACCACTGGCACAAGGTATAAACTAAACTCCAACCTCAATTAAATAGTTATACAGTCTTGAGACCACAAAGGCAATGATCCAAAAGACGATTAGGGTTAGAATCCTATGCATACTTACATGAGAGTAAGCCCCTTTGGCACTATGGGGCTTACTTCCATGTAAGCATGTGCAGGATTGCCTGTATATGTTTATGCAGCCTTAAAATGACAAACCTCATAATAACACGACCACCCCAAAAACACACACAACATGTGACAAGACACAACGTAGGTTTGGGTTGTAT
Organism: Podarcis pityusensis; assembly: GCF_964106645.2. Taxonomy (NCBI): domain Eukaryota; kingdom Metazoa; phylum Chordata; class Lepidosauria; order Squamata; family Lacertidae; genus Podarcis; species Podarcis pityusensis. The sequence goes on from NC_138031.1 coordinate 66,785,496, forward strand.
TTGCTGGAATGCTTAAATTTAGAGATACGGTTTCTTACTTCACTATTTTTGTCCTTTAACACCGCGGCACTTTTAAAAATGGGTTATATTTATTTTACTTTTCTCTAACACAAACAGGATTTGGATCACGTGGATGATTTGTATTTGCTTTTATTCTGATAGCTGGCACAGAAACACCTTAGGAAATGACGTAACTGACTAAAATCTGGTTGGCCAAAATCATGCTGTGCTGAATCAAAATTGAATGCTCATTAGCAGTCCTTTCAGAATATTGGCTTTCACAAGAAACTTCTTTCTAGCCCTAGGAGTTTTGGAGAAATGTTTAGAAATGTGTGAGCAGCTAATGATCCAGAAACTCAAAGGATCCAAACAGGATTTTCAGCAATCAACAGATTCCCTGCAGCACAAACTCCCTTTCCCCCTAATTATGTACTAATCGAAACTCAGTTTCTCATTGGTCCTCATCTGTATATGTATACCTACAAAGCTATTTAAAAAAACCTATTTCAGATGCAGAACCTTTTCTTGTTTTAGTGCAGAGGTCTGTTGCTTATGAACTCGCAAGACACATTACTTGCCAGACCGAAAAATGCTTCCTTTAGCTGTTCCCACAATAACACTGTTAATTGCCAAAAAACCCCATGTAATTTCAGCCCAATTTTTGACTGCCAAGCTACATTTTGACTCTGCTAAGTGTCAGTAGGAAAAATCCAAAATTAAGGCATTTGCATCAGTATGCGCAATTCTTTGGCTCTGGCATATTTGTCTTAGTATCGTTATTCCATTTTGAATTCGCAGTATTCGTGGCAGTCCACTGAGCAAAACAATTGATGCATGGTGAATAGATGTAAAAAGCATCAAACATTTATTTTTTGTATCAGCATCCACGGGCGCTTTATCAAATAGCTGCTAGACGATCAAGGAGCTGGGAAATGTGGTTCCAACCTTAAGTAATTCCATTCAACAAAAACACATGTAGATTCACCGGGAAAACACATCAGTAGCAATCATGATTAAATATTGCACTTAGGGTTTCCAAAACAATTCACATAAGGCTTACAACAGGCCTGTAAGGTAGGCCAATAGGACAGACCCTCCAAGTGTCCCTGTTTTCCAGGGACGATCCTAGATATACAGAATCCGTCTCGGTTTCGGATTTGATCTCAGATAATCCTCAGGACATCCCTATTTTCATCAGAGAAATGTTTTTTGCTTAATTTTATTTATGCTTTTCAGATTTCTACATTTCACTAATTTTACAATCATTTTAACATTTCAAAACTTGACTTCCTTCCCCCTCTTTCTGCGGTTCCTTAAATTTATTTTTAATATCTTTTGCATATCCAAATTAACTTAATTTGCTCATTTATTCATCTACTTTAAATATATACTCTTATAAAACTGCAGGTTATTACAATAATCCTGCCAATGTTCTTATCTGTTCACAATTTATCTGTAAATATACAATAAACCATTTCCATTCTTTTATAAAAGGTGTGATGGCCTGGGATTCCGAGTCTGAAAGTGAACCGGAGGAATCCCAGCCGGCACAGGAGTCCCCGCCTCCAGGGCCGGCTGAACTGGGGCAAGGCCTAGATGCTGAGGAGCCTGCACCTGTGCCAGATCCTCAGGGGCAGGCACCAGGTGAGACCATTCTGGCCCCAGAGGTGCTGGAGGACTCAGTGGCTACAGGTGAGCCTCCCCCGGGGCCCAGTAACCCTTCGGCCTCTCCTGAACTGCAGAGGCTTAGGGCAGAGAGGCGAAGGGAACTGGTCTCTCCCAGGAGGAGTGCTCGCCTTAAGGCCAAGAGAGGCGGGGCTCCTGGGGGCCGGGACCGCCCCCGGCCTTAGAAGAAGATAAAGGTCAGGCAGCCCGGTCCCAGGTTGCGGGAGCAACGTCGTTGTGGAGTACCTGCTTTACCCAGACCTAGATCTGCCCTCCCAGTGTGCCTGTTCCACGCCCGGCTTCCTGCTCCTGACTCTCCGGTGTTCCTGTTCCTCGCCCAGCTGCCCGCTGCTGACCCACCAGTGTTCCTGTTCCCCGCCTGGCTCCCTGCTTCTGCTCTACCAGTGTTCCTGTTCCCCGCCTGGCTTCCTGCTGCTGCTCTACCAGCGTTCCTGTTCCCCCGCCCGGCTCCCTGTTTCGGACCTCGCGTCTCATCTAGTGATCGTCTACCCTGCTAGTGACTCTGGACTGAACTTCGGCTACGGTATTAGTACCTTTCCCCCCCGGGACCAGCACAGTTTGCTCCCGCCACACCCACACTCCCTCTTTGTTGGGGTGCGTTCGGGAAGAGTCAGAGGCCATGGCCGACCAAGCGGCTACACTGTTGGCAATAGCCCAGGAGAACCAGGCCTTGACGCACACCGTGCAGCAGCTCAGTAACGCGGTTACGGCACTTCAGCAGCGGTTGGACGCCCTACCGGCTCCTGGGGCCGACGCCCCGGCTCCTGGCAAGTACCCAGTGGCCTTGCCTGAGAAATTTGATGGGGCCCCGGCCAGCTTTCCCATGTTTCTTGCCCAGGCCAAGCTGTATATTCAGGGGCGCGCCCGGAACTTCCCTGACGACCGTACCAAGGTGCACTTTTTGATTAGTTTGTTAAAGGACCAGGCGGCCAAGTGGGCGTTGCCGCTGCTCAGGCAAGACTCCCCCTTGCTGGCGGACTATGTGGGGTTTTGCAATCTGTTGGAGGCCGCGTTCGGCAACCCCCAGAAGGGGAGTCAAGCCAACCGGGCGATTCGGCGGTTGAAACAGGGCAAGTCCACGGTGGCCGCATACACCACGGAATTCCGGCTGCTGGCACAGGACTTGACCTGGAATGACTCTGCTCTTCGGGACCAGTATCTCGAGGGACTTTCAGACGAGATACTGGACCAGCTGGCCACAATGGAACGCCCCACCACGCTAGACACCCTCATTCAACGGAGTCTACAGATAGACGATCGGCTAGAGGACCGTCGTCAGGCTCGGGGCCGCCGGCACTTCCAGTTCTCAGCACCAGTTTCTACCAGCAGCCCCACAGGCACAGCCGAGTCATTGGAGGAACCTATGCAGCTTGGGGCAGTGCGGCCACACCTCTCCCCCGCAGAGAAGTCGCGGCGTCGGGAGGGGAATCTATGTCTCTATTGTGGCGGAAGCGGTCACTATGCCCGGTCCTGTCCTGAGAAACGCCAGCCACAGGGAGGGAAACCGCCAACCCCAGTAGCTGATGGCCCTGGCTACCTGGGGTCCCAAACAGCACAGAATGGGGCCGCACCAATTGAACTACAACACCTTATGGTTCCGGTACGTCTATACCCTCCAGGTGGGCCCTGGATCCTTACCCATGCTCTAGTGGATTCGGGGGCAACCCGCTCTTATATGGACGCTGCTTTTGCTGCCCATCATCGGGTGCCACTTCAGAACAAGCCAGAACCGGTACAGGTGGAGGCAATCGACGGACGGCTCCTGCGTTCGGGTGCCGTTACTCAGGAGACCCAGCCCCTGGTCCTGTGTCTCCAGCAGCACCGTGAGATGCGAACTTTGGATATTGCCTCCATGCCCCGGTTCCCCCTGGTGCTTGGGATGGACTGGCTGGAGGCTCACAATGTGCAGATTGACTGGGTCAAACGGACTGTACACTTCCCAGACCCAAGTTCTCCTGCCGAGACTGAGATGCTAGCAGCTGCGCCCTCTGAGGAGGCTGCTGCAACGCTCCCCGTTGAGTACCGGGACTATCACGACGTGTTCGAGGAACGGGGGGCAGACCAGCTGCCGCCGCATCGGTCCTTTGACTGCGGCATAGACCTCCAGCCCGGAGCGCCCCTACCGGTGAGTCGCTTATACTCTTTAACAGAGCCAGAGCGCGAGGCTTTGCAGGACTTCTTGCGCAAAAACCTGGAGCGTGGGTTCATTAGGCCTTCTACCTCGCCCACTGCTGCGCCAGTGCTCTTTGTTAAAAAGAAATGTGGGGAGCTCTGCCTTTGCCATGATTACCGGGCCCTGAATAAAATTGCCATCCCAGACCGGTACCCCTTGCCCCTTATTTCGGAGTTACTGGAGCGGGTGCAAGGGGCGCAGGTGTTCACCAAGCTAGACCTCCGGGGTGCCTACAATTTGATTCGGATCCGAGCCGGGGATGAGTGGAAGACAGCATTCGGGACCTGGTACGGGCAGTTCGAATACCTGGTTATGCCCTTCGGTTTGTGCAACGCGCCTGCTGTGTTCCAACGGTACATCAACCACGTGTTCCAGGACTTGCTAGACAAGTACGTGGTGGTGTACTTGGATGACATTCTGGTTTACTCCCGTGACCCGGCGCGCCACGAGGGTCATGTCCGGACCGTGCTGCAGCACTTGCGCGAGCACCGTCTGTATGCAAAGCTCAGCAAGTGCGAGTTCCATCAGCGGTCAGTGGACTTCCTGGGTCACCGACTCTCACCAGGTGGGGTGCAGATGGATCCTGGGAAGGTGGCAGCGGTTCGAGAATGGGCGGCACCTCAGAACCGCAAGGACCTACAGCGTTTCCTGGGGTTCGCTAACTATTACCGGACCTTCATTGCGGATTATGCTCATCGCACCACCCCGTTGACCCGGTTACTGCGCCCCAAGACGCCGTTTTCCTGGGACAAGGAGGCAGAGGAGGCATTTCAAGGGTTGAAGGCCTGTTTCCAGAGAGCGCCAATCTTGCAACATCCGGATCCTTCTCGACCCTTTGTGGTAGAGACTGACGCCTCCAGTACGGCTCTCGGTGCCGTCTTGTCTCAGCAGTGCGGACCGGAAGCGCCACTCTTACCCTGCGCCTACTATTCCCGCCAGCTCCTCCCAGCGGAGCGTAACTATACCGTGTGGGAGCGGGAACTACTGGCCATCAAGGTGGCCTTTGAGGTTTGGCGCCACCATCTTGAGGGGGCACGACACCCGGTGGAGGTGAGAACTGACCACCGGAACCTGGAGTACCTCCAGACCACCCGCAAGCTGAACCAAAGGCAGATCCGGTGGGCGTTGTTCTTTTCCCGGTTCCAGTTCCGGATCCGCTACATCCCTAGCTCTCAGAATCAGAAGGCGGATGCCCTGTCCCGGAAACCTGAAGACAACGCAGACCCGGTACAGCAAGCAGTACCCACCACGATTCTACCACCAGCTGCATTCCTGGCCACCCAGGAGGTTGAGCCACTGCAGGCTCGGGTGCGGGAACAGCAGCGGGTCGACGCTTGGGCCCAGGAACGACTCCGGGAACTGGCCGAAGGGTCATGCCCTCAGTATCCAGGGCTGGTCTTGCATCAGGGTCTTCTGCTGCACCACAGGCGCCTGTACATCCCACCAGGGCCGCTGCGGGCTGAGGTTCTCTGGATGACCCATGATGCTCCAGCAGCGGGGCACTTTGGGCGGTATCGGACCACCCATCTGGTAAGCCGTGAGTTTTGGTGGCCCCGTCTGAAGGCTGACGTGGCTCGCTACATCGCTGGTTGTGATGTCTGCAGGCGGGCCAAGGGGCCTACCGGGCGACCCCCCGGCCTTCTTCAGCCGTTGCCGGTTCCACCACGTCCTTGGCACACAGTTTCTCTGGACTTTGTAGTGGAGCTACCCCCGTCTCGGGGCTGCACCTGCCTTCTAGTTTTCTCCGACCATTTCACGAAGATGGTGCACTGTGCCCCCTGCCCATCCGTACCCTCAGCTAAGGAAACCGCTCAGCTGTACCTTCAGCATGTCTTCCGCCTGCATGGCCTACCTGAGCGTGTGGTGTCCGACCGTGGCGTTCAGTTCACGTCCCGGTTTTGGCGTGCGTTGCACCAGGCCCTCGGAACAGAGGTCTGTCTCTCATCTGCTTACCACCCACAGACTGACGGCCAGACGGAACGGGCGAACGCGGTGCTGGAGCAGTACCTCCGGTGTTACTGCAGCTACCAGCAGGATGACTGGGTCGACCACCTAGCCTTGGCGGGGTTCGCTTATAACAACGCGGTGAATGCGTCCACCCAGCAGACCCCGTTCCAGGCCAGCTACGGTTTTCATCCACGGTTGTTTCCGGATGTGCTGCCGGCATCTGCGGTCCCTGCGGTGACAGAGTGGCTTCAGGAGCTCCAGTCCCAGCAACAGCTGTTGATGGAGCAGCTGCGCCAGGCCAAGGAGGCGTACAAGGTCCAGGCCGACTGCCACCGCCAGGTGGGGCCGGAACTCCACGTTGGTGACCTGGTATGGCTCTCCACTCGCCACCTCCACCCTTCTCGACCTTCGCGGAAGCTGGACGCCCGTTTCACCGGCCCGTTTCCCATCGTGCACCAGGTCTCGCCGGTGGCATTCCGTCTCCGGTTGCCAGCAACCCTGAAGGTTCACCCGGTATTCCACAGGTCCCTTCTGAGTCCGGTGGCCCCACCCGACGAGTTCCACCCGAACCGTCCCCGACCGCAGCCAGTTTTGGTTCAGGGAGAGCCTGAGTACGAGGTGGAACGCATTCTGGACTCCCGATACCGCAGGGGAAAGCTGCAGTATCTCATAGACTGGAAGGGGTATGGGCCGGAGGACCGTTCCTGGGAACCAGCGACCAACGTCCACGCGCCTGCCTGCCTCCGAGAGTTTCATGCGGCGTACCCCAACAAGCCGGGTCCGGACCCTCAATTGAGGGGGGGGCCTGGGAGGGGGGATGGTGTGATGGCCTGGGATTCCGAGTCTGAAAGTGAACCGGAGGAATCCCAGCCGGCACAGGAGTCCCCGCCTCCAGGGCCGGCTGAACTGGGGCAAGGCCTAGATGCTGAGGAGCCTGCACCTGTGCCAGATCCTCAGGGGCAGGCACCAGGTGAGACCATTCTGGCCCCAGAGGTGCTGGAGGACTCAGTGGCTACAGGTGAGCCTCCCCCGGGGCCCAGTAACCCTTCGGCCTCTCCTGAACTGCAGAGGCTTAGGGCAGAGAGGCGAAGGGAACTGGTCTCTCCCAGGAGGAGTGCTCGCCTTAAGGCCAAGAGAGGCGGGGCTCCTGGGGGCCGGGACCGCCCCCGGCCTTAGAAGAAGATAAAGGTCAGGCAGCCCGGTCCCAGGTTGCGGGAGCAACGTCGTTGTGGAGTACCTGCTTTACCCAGACCTAGATCTGCCCTCCCAGTGTGCCTTTTCCACGCCCGGCTTCCTGCTCCTGACTCTCCGGTGTTCCTGTTCCTCGCCCAGCTGCCCGCTGCTGACCCACCAGTGTTCCTGTTCCCCGCCTGGCTCCCTGCTTCTGCTCTACCAGTGTTCCTGTTCCCCGCCTGGCTTCCTGCTGCTGCTCTACCAGCGTTCCTGTTCCCCCGCCCGGCTCCCTGTTTCGGACCTCGCGTCTCATCTAGTGATCGTCTACCCTGCTAGTGACTCTGGACTGAACTTCGGCTACGGTATTAGTACCTTTCCCCCCCGGGACCAGCACAAAAGGTTTGTTATCGTGATTTCTTTTCCTCCTGGTAAGTTTCACCATTTCTGCAAGTTTTTGTATCCATTCTTCCTTTGCTGGGTCTTCTGCTTCTTTCGATTTTGGGGCAAGTAACATTCTTGCCACTGTAGTAGCGTACATGAATAAGTTTCTATACAGTTTAGGTAGTTCTGTCCCTATAATTCCCAAAAGAAAAGCTTCTGGGTGTTTTTTGTGTTTTTTTTACAAAAGTTATTTTAAACATCCTTTTCAATTCATTATATATCATTTCCCAGTAAGCTTTAACCCAGGCTTCCTCAACCTCGGCCCTCCAGATGTTTTTGGCCTACAGCTCCCATAATCCCTAGCTAGCAGGACCAGTGGTCAGGGATGATGTGAATTGTAGTCTCAAAACATCTGGAGGGCCGAGGTTGAGGAAGCCTTACTACAAGATCACCACATATGATAAAAAGAACCTTCTTTCTCTTTACATTTCCAACACTTATTTGATTTAGATTTATACATTTTTGTATAAAGATTTCTACATTTACTCAGTATTAGATACCATCAACATATCATTTTCATATAATTTTCTCTTAGACCATAGTAAAGGTAAAGGGACCCCTGAACATTAGGTCCAGTCGTGGCTGACTCTGGGGTTGTGGCGCTCATCTCACTTTATTGGCCAAGGGAGCTGGCGTACAGCTTCCGGGTCATGTGGCCAGCATGACTAAGCCGCTTCTGGCGAACCAGAGCAGCGCACGGAAACGCCGTTTACCTTCCCGCCAGAGTGGTACCTATTTATCTACTTGCCCTTTGATGTGCTTTTGAACTGCTAGGTTGGCAGGAGCAGGGACTGAGCAACGGGAGCTCACCCCATCGCAGGGATTCGAACCGCCGACCTTCTGATTGGCAAGTCCTAGGCTCTGTGGTTTAACCCACAGTGCCACCCGCACCCCCCTCTTAGACCATAACATGTTAAATTTTATATTCATATTCCACAATTGTTCCCATGCTTTCCATGTCTGTATTATGACCAATTATCTATTGCCCAGTATATCACTGAGGATTTCACTTGCTCATCCTTTGTCTCCCTTCATTAGAGAAATGTTGGAGGGGATGTTATTATCCCCATATTACAGCTTGGTGGAGGAGGTTTGCCTGAACAAGCGTGGCTTGCCTAAGGCCGCCTAAAAGGCAGACAGCAGCTTCACATCAGTTCATGAGAAAAATTCAGAATCTATAGTCAGGCAATACTTGGGCTGAAGTCACATAATCTCCACCTAGCCAGTCTTAAACTGCAGCATAGGAGGAGCTGGAGAGCGCTCACATCCTGCCTCCGGGTTTCCCATTAGGCATCAGGTTGGCCACTGTGGGAAACAGGATGTTAGACAGGCCTTTGGTCTGATCCAGCAGGGCTCTTATGATGTTCCCATGTTTATGTTCTTTATAGCTTAATTCAATTAGGCTACTAGAGCAGTAGCATGGTGAGGTGCTATGCAGGTTTCAAACTGCACTCAGGGCTGCTAGGACAAAGAAGCACATGTTGACCAGCTGTGGACTAAGGGCCATCTAGTGAACTGGTGGCATAAAGTGAGATCTGAACAAGGAACCTCCTGCTTCACGGCTCTACAACCTGTCCTTTACACACTGGGAGGAGGGATGGATGAATCAACTTTGGTTCTCGGCATTTCTCAAGTTTTCCAATCTTCAGTGCTTTTAAAAAATAATAATAATGTTTAGGGGTACTCTCATTTTGACTCAAGAAAACCACCATTTTATAGTTCAAATTGGGAAAAATGAATACAGTAAATGGACAAAAGTACAAAGATTCACAAAATGTTTAGGGGTATGCGTCCCCCTGCGTCCTCCCAGGAAAAAAATCACCGGCAATCTTAAATTCAGTTCTCCACATTTCTGCAGCAATTTGCCCTTTTAAAAAAATCACAAACCCATCAACGTTTAGTGCAAAGTTCTCCAAATAAATACATAGTTGTATGCAGTTTTTTTTTTTACTAATATACACCTTCTGGCAATCCATTTCCCCCTAACAGAATTCGTTTTTGTATGTTCTTCTTGCGAATATATACAGTCTCTACGGCATCTCTTACCCTACTTGGTTGGAGAATCGCATCACAAAATTCAGAAAAATAGTGTTGATTATTCAAGGATAGTTGTATTTTGGTTTGTGTCTTCTTTATTGGGAAGTTCCCCTTTAAGGGCAAACTGAAATGAATTTCTGCCCCATCTCTGCCTGGAAGTCAGTAGCAATGAGTACAGCGTTGTGCTGTTAGGTTCTCAGTCTGTTAGACACTACACTAAAGCAGCAGATGCACATCATTTGAAATTCAGATCTCTAGTAGTCTGGATGTAAAGCAGTTCTGCAACAATGAGGAAGCTTCACCCTTGCAGATTTTATGCAGAGCCAAGGGTTCCGTGGGAAGCAGGGAGCAGGAAGCAGCAACTGCAGCCCAGTGCAAAACCCAAGAATACCTCCTGGCAGCCACGTGGGTCACTTTTCAAAGAAGGGTGAATGCATAGCTTAACTCTAGGCATGTTAAAATTCAATTTCTATGAACATTTCCTCATCCTGACCTTCTCATGCCTATGCATTACTTAAGGCAGCTTGCCATGGTTTTGAAATCACTGTATCATATAAAAACAATGCATGCAATTAAAGTGCAGTAAAAATGCAACGGACAGACATGCGCCAGAGGTAAAATGCAATCTTTAATTAAAACGTCGGGGACTTAGCAGACAAATGCTTGCCAGAAAAAAAGCGTATGCTGTTTACTTCAACAGTTTATATACACTGCAGTCTCTAAGAAGTGTACGATGAAGTCACAAAATATAAAATCAGTTAAAATTACAGTGGTACCTCAGGTTAAGTACTTAATTTGTTCCGGAGGGCCGTTATTAACCTGAAACTGTTCTTAACCTGAAGCACCACTTTAGCTAATGGGGCCTCCTGCTGCCACTGCGCCACCGGAGCACAATTTCTGTTCTCATCCTGATGCAAAGTTCTTAACCCGAGGTACTATTTCTGGGTTAGCGGAGTCTGTAACCTGAAGCATACGTAACCTGAAGCGTATGTAACCCGAAGTACCACTGTAATCAGAAAATGCCTGCTGAAATTAAAATGTTTTTCACCAAGTGTTGGAAATTCAGCAGAGTTCAACAGGAAGGGGGCCTGTCTGATCTCTGTGTCTCTCTCTCTTTTTAGTAGTTTTCATTAAGGTTTTCTGAGTTACAAAGCAAACAGATAAACAGGGAAATGTGAGTCTTTTGTCTCCACTTTCAATTCATAGTACTTTTCACAGTTCACATTTGGTGAGAGACACTTTTGTCATAGACATCTTGCTGTTGGGGGAGAGCAGACAGAAGAGAGGGGTGGGAGTATTGTTCTTTCGTTCTATTGCCTATTACTCATCAGGAGCGAGTTCTGCAGAATTGGGCTCACAATACAGTGGTACCTCGGGTTAAGTACTTAATTCGTTCTGGAGGTCCGTTCTTAACCTGAAACTGTTCTTAACCTGAAGCACCACTTTCGCTAATGGGGCCTCCAGCAGCCGCTGCGCCACCACTGCACGATTTCTGTTCTCATCCTGAAGCAAAGTTCTTAACCCGAGGTACTATTTCTGGGTTAGCGGAATCTGTAACCTGAAGCGTCTGTAACCTGAAGCGTATGTCACAAGAGGTACCACTGTACTGAAAACATCACTCCTGGAGATGAGCCATGCATCTGAACTATGGGCAACTACTACCAGTGATTGCTGGGGGGGGGGGGGGAGGGCTACTAAGAGGTCAGAGGGATGCAGCCAATGAGAGGTCACGGGGCAGGGCCAAGTTCTGACATTCTCCCCATCCTTCTCCCTTGCAAAGATGCTGTGAACTTTGAAGTACTGTCATTTGTTGTTGTTGTTGTTCTTGTTTTACAAATAATTAGCAACTTACTAAACTGAAAAATGTTCAGAAAGGGGTCAACCGCTGTCACAATTCCTTCTCTGCTGGGAGAAAACGGGTGCAGTTTCAGTCTGTTCTGGTTCTCTCACTATCTCCCTCTATTACAAAGTAGCAGACAGGACACTGATAGCACCACAGTTTTATGAACACTTAGCCAAAAAGTGTCTTATCTTGGCTAAGAAGGGGTTCCCACTGTCACAGTTTCTAGTGTAGATTCAAGACACAATGGCTGTATGTTACTCATATCTAAACACCACTGAATCCAATGGGGATTGTTCTCTGATAAGTATGTACAGGATTGCAGTCTGAACTGGATAGTCTTAAACAGGCTTCCTCAACCTCGGCCCTCCAGATGTTTTTGGCCTACAACTCCCATAATCCCTAGCTAGCAGGGCCAGTGGTCAGGGATGGTGGGAATTGTAGTCTCAAAACATCTGGAGGGCCGAGGTTGAGGAAGCCTCGTCTTAAAGGTGCTACACAGGACTGCCAGCAAGCATAAATTTTCAGACTTATGGGGAAATATTATTTCCCCCCCACCTAGCCAGCTTATTTGCTTCTTATTTGCTTGCTTGCTTGCTTGCTTGCTTGACATCTTGCTTTCCAGAATGTGTAATAAAATGCAGGGGTATTAAGTGGGAGGCCAGGGTTAAAATCAGCCACAAAGCATAGTTTCATGGGCTAGTCACCATTTCTTAGTTTAACCTACCTCATAGGGTTGTTGTAAGGAAAACATGGGGAAAAGGAGAACCATTAATGCCACCCTAAGTTCCTGGGGGGGGGTGAGGTGGAGTAGATATATACATGAAATACTGATAAATAAGGAATAATCAGCAACATCAACAACCAACTGATCTCCAGCCTGCCTGTCCCTGATCTTGAATTGGGGGAGGGCAGGTTTGGAATCATGAGGGGAAACCAGCTAAAAATCTGGGACCTACAGACCTACAGACACTGGATTTTACATATGCCTGCTGGGACATGCTTGCCTCTGTATGTGTGCAGGCAAAATGTAATCCATGGTCCTATACTACATAAAGCCTCTGCACACTGCAGTCTCATCTGCAGCTTCCTACTTTTGTAACAGTGTTTTCAGCTTGCCAAAATGTTTCATAGTCTTTCGTCCTCACAACAAGCCTGTGAGGTAGGTCAGTACAACTTTAGCAATACAACAAAGAGCACAGTACTCCCACCTTAAAGACCAAAAAGTGTATTACAGCATAAGTCATTAAAAGGTGAAGGTAAAGGACCCCTGGATGGTTAGGTCCAGTTAAAGGTGACCATGGGTGCTCATCTCACTTTCAGGCAGAGGGAGCTGGTGTTTGTCCACAGACAGCTTTCCGGGTTATGTGGCCAGCATGACTAAACCACTTCTGGTGCAACAGGACACCATGACAAGTGCCAGAGTGCATGGAAACGCCATTTACTTTCCCGCCACAGTAGTACCTATTTATTTACTTGCACTGATGTGCTTTCAAACTGCTAGGTTGGCAGGAGCAGGGACCGAGCAACGGGAGCTCACCCCATTGCACGGATTCGGACTGCCAACCTTCCAATCAGCAAGCCCAAGAGGCTCAGT